>NW_019721770.1:1091151-1145703 GCF_002891405.2 Cryptotermes secundus | reverse complement strand
GTAACGTGTTTCGTTACTGAAGACGCCGTAGAGATGGTTAACTGGGTTTATTTAACAACCTACAAATAACGGCTATAATTACTTATCTCACAGTTGCGGGGTTTCACACTTTATGACCCTAATCGCATTAATCTGTCAACACTGTTGCGGGGTTTCACGATTTATAACCCTATGCGCAAATCAGTTCGCGCTGTCTTCAGTGGTCTACACGTTTACAGTAGGGGAGCTGTGTATCACTGTATCACACACACTCCCAATTACACAATTACACACACGTCCGGTTCTTCTTTCCGCGACGGCTGCTATACTCCACTATAGTCGGCTGACTGGAGAACTGTCGATAACACACTCGCTCGTCGACTACTTAACTCAGCGATGTCCACATTATAACTCTCTGGTAGCCACATTAGAACTGACCGGCTGATTTTACGTTTTGACTCGGCGACTGTTACTTTATAACTGACTGGTAGCTGCTCTGCTGTTCCTTATATATCCGCCGTGGTGCCTGTTCCGTTCCACGTCACAGTAGGAAGCAGTTCCGCGTCACCGCGGAGGGGAGTGGCGGGGCGGGAACTCGCCTATTACCGTTGTAACGCGAACGTTACATTACCGCCACGTACCGCTGGGGAGGTAGGGGTGATCCATGGCTCAACGTGTCACAATATTAATATCTGTACTGCAGAAAGTAAGGACAAAAGTTGCGACCAGTGTAAACTGTGCACATATAATGTATAAGCAATAAGAAATTGACCAAAACAGAAAATACTACTACCAGCATTCATTCATGTTCTAACAGCAGTACATTTTGGTTGCTTCATGGTTTTCCTTGGCTTCTCCAGTTGAACACTGGGATAGCACCTAGAAAAAGGCCATGACTGCCTTCTACATTTACCTACTCAACATTATTGATTTTCCTTATCTCATTTGGGAAACCCATACGCAGAGCTCCAGAGAGACAACATTAATTACATAAAATTCACACATCCATGGTCCAATAGCAGTTTTTAGCTTCATACAGGTATTTCTTTGGTGCATGTTTTAAATCTATAGAGCTGAACCCTTCTTGAGAAGGTGACAGTTGTGCACCTACTTCAGAACTTTCCAGAATTTTATGGAACCCAAAGGTTCAATACCATGTTCACAAGAGCCCTCCGCTGATCCCTACCCTGAGCCATATCAATCCAATTCATGCCATCCAACCCAGACCTCTGGATCTGTAGCCAGGAACTCTGACCACTAGACCATAAAGTTCGCACTAACTTCGCCAACAAGCGGTGGTTGCTCATTTGGTATAGTTCACTTGCAGACTAAAACCACAGAGTTTGTTTTAATTGTACACCAATCCCCAATACTTAAATCATGCAGTGACACGTCATGAACAGCTTGAAGATTTTCTGTGTTCCAGTATCTGTTATTTTGGCTGTTTATATAGCCACTTAAACTGAACCATGCCTGATCAGAATAAGGGATAAATTGTGGGTCAGGAAGTCCATTGAATTCCTATTCAAGAAACCGCTTACAGCTGCTTCTCAGTCAGGAGGCAGAAGACTGCATATAGCTGTAGATTTGTAAGACTGTAAACAACTTTGTATAAACATGGTCTCTACTTCTAGCAAACCCATACTGAAGAGCCAGAAGATAAAATGACTTCTCTGCCTTGCTTCTAATCAAGTACCAGTGTCTGAAAGTTTTTTTTCTGTATGTCTTTTTCAGTTTTTTTTTTTTCCAGCACTGATCCCATGGCATGTAATTTTGTTATGATATTGTTAATCACTGTTTTATGCAGTACTGTCAGGATACTGCCTATGGAAATTTGTTGCATTTCTTCTTGAATAATTGTACGAGAGTATTGTAGGTTGGTGGCTCAGAGTTAACATGGGCTTTATTTTTTTCCTGGAAACATGGTGACCAGGAAAATTAACTCTTTATGAACAGTTGGTGGCAACACTGAACTCATTGCCTGGCAGCTCGTCATGCATCCTTCTTCTGCATAGTGGTACTAGCAAAAGCTGGTGCCAGAGCTTCTTGTTAGCTCCTACTCTAGAAAAGTGCTCTGTCATCATATTCAAGGTGAAAGAGTAAGTGAAACCAGCAGAAGTTATTCACAGGTTAAATGCACAGTATGGGAAAGAGACCCTGTCATGTTCAAGTGTCTGTGATTGGTACAATTTTCTGAAGGTCTAAAAATTCGAGGCACAGCTGTCACCTGGCAAGAAGAAGAAAGGATATGGGAAACTGTCAAAGATCATCCTGCTGCATGACAGTGCTAATCCACATGTACCATATTTTACAAAGGCAACATTGGTAACTGGGCAGGGGAATCATGAACCACCTTCCTTACAGCTGTGACTTAGTCTCCAGCAGTGTTCATTTGTTTGGACCATTGAAAGTACGCCCAGGAGGACAGATATTTCAGACATTATGAACTCAAATGATGTGTCCTGAACTGGCTGTGCAGTGGGGATAAAGCCTTCATGCTGCTGGCATCAGTAACTTTCCAGAATTATGGGAAAAATATGCTAGTTTAAAGGAAGAATACCTTGAAAAGGAAGACAATTCTGGCACATATTTTCTTTTTGAAAACATGAAAGTCCATGTCAACCTTAGACCACCCTTGTATATGAATAGTTTTTTTTTTTTCATTTTTTTTTTTCATTTTTCATTTTTGAACTCTGTATTTTACAACACTGCAAACCGTATTTGTTGTATCTCAAGGATAAACCAGCAAATGTTGGGTGATGAAGCAATGGTTCAGTGGATAGGTGTGGGGAAAAAAATTTTTGCTGGCTGGTCTAAGTTTAAATTGGATTCCCTGTATAATGGCCAAACATCTGCCTGTGCATCCCACACTTTTTCTGCCAAACAGTTCCAAATAAAAAATGGTAAATATGAAATAATGTTCCACCTTGAGAGTCATCCCCAGGATAGTTACTGAATTCTTTTATATTTTGGAAAGTAAGGAAAGTTATACATAGGGTATAAAAATTATCCTGTTTTTCCAAACTCTATATTGTAGAAAATGCTAAATATAAAAAACATACCTTTTGGTGAGCTATCTTTGGAAAAATAACAATTTTTTATTCGGTCTTTTGGGCACATGTTTCTCATTCTATGGACAAATGTATATTTGTGCTATTTAAAAAAGTTACATTCTGTATGACACATGGGACATTATGCAGTTCTTGAAGTTGCTATTGTCAAGTGTATGGGTGACTTACAAGGTGGGTTTTGGATTGGTAATTGGATTTGTTGGACTCTTGTACAATCACTCGTAATCACAGTAAATTACAATAACTCACAATAAATCTTTAGTGAAATTCTTCTTACATGACTGCCTAGAACTCAATTCTGATAGGACTCCCTCTCTTTACTACTGGCTTCTGCTTAGAGTCAGATTTACTTTACGACTGACAGTTTACCGCCAGTTAGTTCATCTTGGTGACAAGCCCTTTGAGATTCATGACCAGTAATTTTTTTTTTCCCAATTGAACACTTGCAGTCATAGTCCTTATGTAATATCCTCTCTGATGAGAAGGGTTTGCCATTTACAATTTCTGCTGGTCTCACCAGCGCAGTCATTCTCATGTCTTGAGTCCCGCAGGACTCGTAACCACATATTACTGTCTCAGCTTCAAGATTCCCCCAACCTGGAGTGCCAGGTCCCCATATTTATGTCCCCCAGGAAAAGGGTGGCCCTGTTGTACCCCTATTTATTGGGTTCCCTTTTCATCACCTCCTAAGACTCTCACTGGCTTCTACTGTCCTGCCAAATACTTCTTATAACCACTTTACATGGACCCCATCTGTTTCCTAGAATGCACATCTACTGGTCTGGTACCTAACAATGGATATCCTTCTGTTTTTGAGTGCTTGTTTTTGCAGGAGTGTGTTTATAGATCTGTTGCCTAGCAGTGAGTCTATATGTCACAATGAAGGATCTGCTGAGTGGAAAGGAATAGTTCAAACTATATTGTGGGGTAATATAGGCATATTTTCATTTTTATTTCTTTTAAGATAACTGGATTGACTTGTCTGTTCAAATAGTTGAAAGCCTGACATGCCATTTTAATTTTGGAATATTGTTTTCTTTATATGGAATGACCTGTTGTACAGGCATTGTCATATGAAGGTCATGAAAATTACATGATGTGGGTCCAAGAACTTGGAGTAGTTAAATGTATTTAGCCACCATGAACATTGAATGTAATTTCTGAAATTGCTTTGCAGATTTTTCTGCGTGGACATTAGTCACATTTGTATTCTATATCATTGGTTTTGATTTAATCACCTTCACACTGTTAAGAAAAATGTAAAAATTGATGAATGTTTCATTTAAGCATCTCACTTATTTTGTTCATTCTTTTCTGCTGGACCAAAATAATACAAGCATCTTGTTCTCTGAGACACTGTTGATCTATTCTTCCCTTACAGTTGAGATGCAGCTTGGAACCTGCATAAAACAATGGGCCAAACCATATATATACATGTAGGTTTTCAGACAAGAGTAGAAGATAAAAATTCAGAACTGAATCAATATTTTCTACTCTGTTTCCTCATGAATATCAATATTTGCAGTAATATGTATGTTCTATATCCAGGTCACCAGATTATAGCACCAATCCCCCTCGACCTGGGATGTTACAAACTCCAGAACATCCTTACAGTGAAAGCAGTCATGGTAGTGGGATTGGGGGTCCAAGAAAACTTCCTACAGTAGCAACGGCAGCTTCTGCAGTAGCAACTGCAGTAGCAGGAAAGGGGCGGGGTGGGGCAAGCAAGCCTGGTGGAGAAAGCAGTAGTGGTAAGAGTTTTGCATGTACTGTCTGTGGAAAAGGCCTGGCACGCAAGGACAAGCTTGTCATTCACATGCGAATCCATACTGGGGAGAAACCTTACGTGTGTGAGGTGTGCACCAAGGCATTTGCACGTCGTGACAAGTTGGTTATCCACATGAACAAAATGAAACATCGCACGCCATCAAACATAGCTCCACTTGGAAAGCGTGGTGTAGTTGATCGTGCAGCAGAAGTCAAACCTGTGAAAACTGTGGAGAAGGAGGCAAGCACCTCTGTTCAAGCCCCACAGGCACCTGGTGTTACTTGGAGCTGTGAGCTGTGTGGACGTGTTTTTGGCACTCGTGATGAGTGGACTGCACATGCTAAAGGACATTTGGAAGAGAAGATGTTGAGTTCAGTGCACCAACAGCAACAGCCATTGCAGAATCCAAGCCAACTTGGCACTGGGTGCCCCAGTGGCATGGCTCCAACACCCTATTTCCCCCCACACGTCCAACCATATGCAGGTGAGCGCCACTTCTGCCTTGTATGCCGACAAGACTTCGGCAATAAAGCTGATTTCATGTTTCATGTGCGTAGTCATTTTGAAGGCAAGCCACCAGATTTGGACCTCTTGGCACGTAGTTGTGGAGGCCTTGTTGATAGTTCTGGCCTTTGCACGTAAGCAAGAATACAATTTTATTCTTCATTACAGCATTGGAGATTCAAGATAATGAGCTGTGACTAAATGTTATGCTGAAGTTGTCTCATACACATTAATTGAGGAATGTTCTAAAGTGTGTTAGGATACAAGAGCATTTCCTTGGAAGTATTAGTGAGGATATATATGTCTGACATCGTGGTACTTCTGAGACCATTATTGTATCTCTTACCAAGCCATTAATCTGGTAAAAGTTCTGTTCCCCCAGTATATATGTATGGTCTGTAGACTGATTTGAATCTTTGCTGCACAGCTGTGACACTCTACCTCATTCTTGGCTGACGTGAACACAATTGGAAACAATGACAATACAACTCTTAATTCCTCTCACTGTATATGAACAGCCCTGAGTATTAACCATTTTAGGCTAAAGAAAATGATTTATTGTTAATTTCACCCTGCTGCTTTTCTGTTGACAGATATTTGTTTTTATCATAAAGGCAGTTAAAATTTAACATAAATGTATAAAAACATTTTCAGAAACTGCTGAAAATATGTTGCTTGTCTATTTACATGGTATAAATAGGTAATGACTACATTTGAAAATAAACCTTGTAGGTTTAATTTGAATGGAGCTGTAATTCCAGTGACACAATCAGACATACAATGAGAAACTCTTTTTATGTTAAGTAATCATGGTCAGATCATGTTCTTACAATTGGTCACAGTTCACACCTGGCTGTCACTATTCAGTATCAGTAAAGAAGAGTTCGGGCAGCATCTAAAGAACAGTCTTAATAGAGTGCATCCTGTTGTGTGTCATAAATAAGATATACAGGAGTATATAAGGTATGCAGTCTACACAATATTCTGTATTTAAAAACAAAGAAGGCACTACTTTATCAACATTTGCCTTTATTATGTTTTTACAGGCTCAACATGTTTCAACCCTTACACCATGTCATCATCAGGCGTACAATGCTCCAGGATCCGTATTTGAAGTATTAGATGATAATTAATTGCAATTCAACAGCTCAAACTGGAGCATAGTATATGCCTGATGATGACCTGGTGTAAGGGTTTAAACATGTTGCATCTGTAAAAAACATAATAAAAGCCAACATTGGTACAGTAGTGTCTTCTTTGTTTTTTAAGTACAGAATATTGTTGTGTAGACTGCATACCTTATATACTTTTGTATATGTAAAAAACAGTTTACTGAAATATTTGTGTTTCAAGATTTTATAAGAATATGAATGTTTCTCTGAAAAAGGATCCGTTCTTAGGCATCATCTGATGACTGTCTGGGCTTGATCAAATTTAATGGAAAAGTTACACTTCAGTACTTTTATCCCAGTACGTTGCTCTCTACTGGTTCATGACAATTTGATATTCATTTCTATTATACAGATCTCTGGGTTAATATACCTTATGTTAGTTTGTGTATTGTAGGAATGAAACAAGATGATGGGTGCCTGTTGCACAGTATCAAGGGTTGGCAAGTGACGAGAGATAAATCAGCCATTCAGTCTTCAGTACTCATACTGTCCATTTTCTTTCACTACTTCTGCAATTTATTGTAAAGATTATGGTCGTCTGGGTTATGACACCATGTTGTTTGGTAGATTTTATGTCAGCATGTTGAAGGAATCTGCTGCCTCCTTTGTCAGGGTAGAAGAAAATGCTGAAGGAGGAGATGGTAGGTTCTTCCTAACATTGGTAGCTGTTGTCAAACTGCATGATGTCACTTCCCAGAAGACCATGTTCTTAATACCATACTTTGAACCTCAGATTCCATTTTACATTTTTTGTTAAAGTTAAGTTTTTAGGCCATTTTTTGTTTGTTTTAATGTTATTTTAGTGAATTTTCTGAAGTGGGAGACAAAGGAACCAAGCATCAGATTTTGTGTCCAGACAAGCTAGGCTGGTTATGATTTCAATTTAGGACAATCATTCAGGTAGACCATGCAGTATTATTGTTACCTAGCAGCATTCTGTCTTGGCACATGAAATGGTCATTGATCTGCTACCATGTTTATATTTTGATATAGTATGGTTGCAGTTAATTCTCATGAGGTTGTACAGGTGAAATCAGTTAATATATTGCCTCAAATTCACGATTATTTGGTGTCAGAAAATGTTTGAAATCTTTGAATTTCTCATAGTCAGTATTTCAGTACATACATAGCGTGTATCAGAGATGGTATTCAGTTATTTCATATTTGAAGTACTTTATTTACTGTCAGAATTTAAAATCATGCCTACCTGTCTTTATTAATTATATTTTCATGTAATTCAGAAACAGTGAATTGTGAAATACAAACTAAACTGCTTTGTTTTAATACTGTTTTGTCCTTTGTGTCACATTTAGAATGAATAAGCTGTGTGTTTGAAGATTGTAGGTTTTGACTCAGATTTGCCATTGACATACATAACCTTGGAAAGTATATCATTGTGACAGGTCTTATTAGTAATCAGTGATCTTGATGTGGATTGCATTTTATGCATATTATATGGATGAAGTAGAAGAAGAGAAGGAATGCATTTTTTGTTGTTGTAGTTACTGAGATATGTGTCATTGTGTTCAGTGTTCTTTTATTTTGCCTGAAATTTGTATGCATTCTGTGCAGTAAGTTATGTGTATACATAGTGAAGAAGACATTTAATTTCCACCTGTTGAATGGTTTTCAGTTAAGTATGATGTCTATATTATAAGTTATCAGGAAAATTTAATTTTGATTTGTATTAGTGTAATATAACTTTTTAGTTTCCACATCTCCCAAATCAGCCTATCGCATTTCTCTCAGAAGCAGTTCTTCATACCAGAAACTAATGCAGGACAATGTAAAGAACATTAAAATGACCACCTCTACTGGAGACTTTTTTCAGTATTGTGAATGTGTAACAAAAAATATGATTTTCCGGTGATAATATCAGTAGTGTGATTAGCTTTGCAATAATTATGCAGTGAACAAAATGTCAAGGTCTATGAGGTATGTGAATAACAAAAATTGCATTTGGAATATGTGTGCCCCATTTTGCTGTAATGTTTCATGCTGCTTAAATCCGGATACAATTTTCGATGAGAGCTGAAGTGGGGAATGCAGAATGTTATGTAGCAAGGAACTGTGAAATTTCTGTACCCTATTTATGTAGGTCATCCACAAAGTAAAGATCATTTGGTGATTGAAAAAAGAAATGAATAAAATTAAAAAAAATCATTTTACATCATTACTACACACCTTAAGCTTCCTATCCAGTCTGTCCTGGGGGTAAAGTGCTCGGGGCGTGAAGTTGACCACTCACCTCCAACTAGTGCCGAGGTCAAGAAAATGTGGATCTATACATCCACTCCCCCATGCGCTCTCATTGTGTAGTGCTTAATTAGTTAAGCACAAGGACAACTTTATTTTTTTTTACTTTTACTATAGACCTTAAATCATTTTTCTGCAGAGTCCCCATTAAGATGCAGACACTTGTCATGTCATGTGACAAGTTTCTGTATGCCTGCATTGTAGATATCTGCTGGTAGTTCATTGAACCAGTCGTTAACTCTCTTCTTCAACTTCATTGCTACCCATGTGTGTTTCACCCAAAAACTGCTTCAGGTGTGTGAACAAATGAAAATCACTTGGAGCCAGGTTGTCACTGTAGGGAACTTGATAAAGAAACATCCCAGTCAAAGTCAGCAAATACGAGTAGCACATGTATGCTAGTGGTTTTTACTTTCTGGATGACCTTCGTAGTATTGTTGGGGTACTGAACTCAAGGAGGGATATGTTCAGTATGTACCTCAGATTGGAGAAATAAATATGCATGGAATTTTGTGAGAAGTGCTAAGAAAGAGCCACTCTGAAGACCAAGAAGGAGATAGGATAATGAATCTTCATGAAGTGTATTGTGAGGTTACAAACTTGAAGTTACTTAGACTCACGTTTAAGGTTTAGCAGAAGTAAGTCGTGTGAGAGTTCTTACTTCCTCACAGAATGTGGTATTCCATGTTTTGGAATCTAAAATCTGGTAAATCGTAGTAGATCTGGTGTGGTTGAAATTGAGACAGTACATAATTTTAGTTGCTTTAATTTATTTACTGTTTGCATTATATTTTATGATTGTATTATACTGTAGTGTGTGTATTTTGACCCTGCAGTTAGATTTTAGGAAACAAGGTATAGTTTGAGCATCAGTGAACTCTAAATTGGGGTTTGAAAATTTATTTTCACAAGAAAACTAACATCACACTTGACTTCCTTACTTTGGTTTTTGTCATTTTATGATGTGGTTGTTATGTTTCATTAAGCATACTTTATTTCATGTCTGTGTATGGTTTTAAGCTGTATTTGCCCATGCCATAGCTCAGATGGTTAGTCACTGACTTTCCACCATGATGGCCCAGATTTTATCCCATGTCATAATGTGAGGCTTGTGGAGAAGTGGCAATGGAACAGGTGTCCTCCAAGGACATGGCTTCCCCTGCCAGCAACTCCATATTCATCCATTCTCCTATCATTGACGCTTTATAGTATGGGTACTGATAGCGTTTTACAAATAACCAGCTTAAAAAGAAACACAAATTGAAGCTGTATTTGACAGTGCCATTTGTTTTGGTTTGCTTGAAATAGTATTAAATACCTGTATGTATTAACAGAAGCACAGCCTCTGAACAAGATGTTCCTAAGTGTAAATGATATTGGAAATACTCTGTATTCCTAGCATAGTTCCTTAGACGAGCAGTAATTTGTATCAGAAAAGAAGACAATTTCAGAGGGATTGTCGCAAGCCAGTGTGTTTGATTCTATGGTATCGTACTAATGACTTTTATAGTTCATGTCTGTATTTTCATGACTTTTGTGATGTGTTTTGAAACAAAGATGGTGGAATGTACTTAATACTCATTAATTTAATATGTGCCATAACAATGCACATAATAACTACTAGTGTAGGCATATTGTAATCACTTTTTTGTCTGAAATGTAGTAGCATGTGGTGTAAGATCTAGTGTGAGACTGGAATGTACATGTCAAGAGTGACAATGTAGTTATAAAGGCCATATGGCAAGTCGTATCCATTTTCAGAAGACTAAAGCCATATTGTTATTGTGATGATGCCTGCCTTTTGTAGTTGGATTTTAGATCCTCTTAGTTTTGACTATGAAGAATAGAATTTTCTACCAACTACATGGCATCGCATCCCAGAAGATAGTACTCAGCCTTCTGTAGGTATTTGTTCCAGTGCTAATGCTTCAGTATTTGACTTTCCACTGTTTAAGTATAGTTACTCTTCCCACTTAACGAACATTCCACTTATAAACATTTCTGTTACAGATGTAGTCCTCATATGAATATGCAGATAGGTATACAAATGCCCAAGCAATTGCTCCATATTTGTACCTATTCATTTCTGCCCCTGAAGCCCAACTGACTAAAACAGTACTCCATGGTAAAGTAAGAACTGAGTTACAAACAGCAAAGATGTTGCCATGTGTATGAGTGACTATAGATGGGGTTTGTGATGGTAATTGGGTTTATTGAACACTTACAGATCATAACTGCAAGTAACTATGGTGCTCTCCTAATTCACACACTGCATTTCACTACAGCATATACTAAGACTTCTCAGTCTACTGGTTTTGTCTTCCAACTGCAGACATTCCCACTTCCTATGGGTTTCTGAACTGTTCCCTGGGCCTCAGCTACTAGTGTCTGACAGCAACAGCTAACTACCTGACTCACTCCACTCCACGAACTCCCAGGGTGGCAGCCATATCACACCAAACTCCTACTCATCTCACTGCTGTCTGAAGACTCTTATAATGGCAGCCAGCCCTCATTATATAACTTTGGCATGGACCACCCAGAGAATGCTGTTTCCAACAGCTTTTCTATTGTTGCATGCCTCTGTTGTGGCCATTACCTAGCAGCAGTCATTGTTTAAAGAACCATTACTTAGCAAAGGCTATTGTATAGCTGCTGGTTTTGCGGCCCTTGCCTAGTAATGGGTCTGCATGCCACAATATGAACAGGTTGGGGGAATTATTTTGTCTGTGATTGGGGAAGTTAAAAAGCGCCACCAGAAATGTTAGTCCTCTGTAACATGCACTGGCACAACCTGTACTTCATGGGCTCCCTCATCCAACTTGGGATTGAACCCTGTTTGAGCTCTTGACAAGTTGATGTTGTACAGTGAAACACTTGCGTCTTGCTCCCAATTTTATTCCTCTCTGAAGAGGTGAGGAATTGGGCAAGTGGAGAGATGTGAAGAAGGATGATTTTCCACCCCAAATGATATTTAAAAATTTGTTCTCTACATCATAGTGAACACATTTGTCATTATTAATTTTCATAACAGAAACTGATTATAAATTTCATAATTAACTAAATAAGAGGATGGTTACTGAAATAAATAAAAGCAAACTTTTGAACCAGTTGGTCAGTCTTTACAAATCTGTGTATAAACAGTATGCATTTGGAGGTCAGTTTGGTGCCATTATTTTTTAAGTTCTTAAAATAAGTAGTACCATGCCAAATGTGCAGACTTGTGAAGTTGGAGTGACACTCACACCACTCGCTTAAGAATCCTGAAATGGCACACTGTAATGGATGCCAAAATTATATGCAAGTTTTGGTGAAATACTCAGTCCCCCCCCCCTCTTACTCTGTTCTTTTTTAAAAAGAAAAAGAGAATGTAAAGTAATAAACATACTGACATATTTTGTATGAAATATTGGTTTTATACTAACAGTTACAAGCATGGCAATGGTGCAGAACTTTGAGGTTATAGTCCAATGAATTTAGTGTTGACAGAATATGTACTGAAGTAATGAGTTTTGTTTAATAATAGAGATGATGATGATGATAAGAAGAAGAAGCAAAAGACTAGACATGTACAAAGTAGGAAGTAGGCTTTGAAAGTTATACTCTGAACTTCTTGTTAGAACTGTAATTTTCTCGATTGTATCTTCATAACTAATTGACTCCGTGGAGATGATACCTTCTTAAGAAGCCACCAGTTGTGCAGCTTTTCAAGAATTTCCCAACATTTTATGGAACCAGAAGGTTCCTTACCATGCTCACAAGAGTCTTCCACTAGTCTATCCTGAGCCAGATCAATCCAATCCATACCACCCCATCCCATCTCTCTTGAGATCCATTTTACTATTGTGTACTGACCTCTGTCTTTCCCACAAATATCCTATATGCATTTCTCTTCCCACCAATTTGTGCTACATGCACTTCCCATCTCATCCTCTTTGACGTTATCATTCTAGTTATACTTGGCAAAGTGCACAAGTTAAGAATGTCCTCATTATGCAGTTTTCTCCAACCTCCTGTCACTTCATCTGCCTTCAGTCCAAATATTCTCTTCAGCACCCTGTTCTCATACACCCCCAGTCTATGTTCCATCCTTAATGTCTGAGACCAAGTTTCACACCAATACAGAACCACAGACAAATTTGTAGTCTCATATATTCTAATTTTTATGCTTTGTCATCAAATGGGGAGACAAAAGGTTCTGGACTGCATATAGCAAGTAATACCTCAGTTCAGTCTCCTCCTAATTTCCTTCTGAGTCAGATTTTCATTTGTTGCTGTCATTCTCCTATATTTGAACTGCCACATTTTCAAAACATCTGTTAGCTGTATTTATGTCATGATTTTGCCTGCACTCTCATGACAAAGCAACTTCATATACTTAGTTTTCTCTGGATTAACTGCGAGACCAACCACCATGTATGCATGTAAGGAGTGGGCCATAGAAACTGGCCCCTGTACTGCGACCTTCAATGATCTGTTGTGCTTCCCCTTGGATTAGCCCTTTATTAATCCTACACTTTTAATAAAGTGCAGGACCCTGCTAATGGGGGCGTCATAAAAGTCACTTGGTTCCATAAAGAACTGACCCACGTGACAAAATCTTAAATAAGCTATGGCCTCACAATCACACAGGATGTGTGCGGCTGATTCATTTTCCTGTGGGCACCTTTTGCAAGTTGGGTTATTGACCAACCACCATAGTAGCGTCAGTTTAAGTTCCTATGTTTTACTATATGGTATGTAATCTTCCATTAGATTCACATTATAAGCATAGACCAGCAGCTGATGTATCCCATTTAATTTCAGTTCCACCTGGTTTTCCTGGAAATTCCTAGTGGCATATTATGAAGTAAAGTTGAAAAGCAATGGCAGTAAAGCATCTCTTTGTTTTGCATCATTTTTTATGAGAAACTTATCAAACATTTGCAGACTTTATTGTAGGCTTCATTTGAACACATTTTAATCAGCCTAACTGGGTTCTTTTCTTGCAGTCTATGAATAGCTGATGTATTGCCTCATTGTACTCCCATTTCTTCCTCCATTCTCTGACAAATGCAAAAAGTCTGATCAGTAGTTGATTTATGTTGAAACCCACACTGATGATTCCCAATAATTTCACCTACATATGGACTTCACTTTGGGAGAAGGATATTGGACAAAATTTTGTATGAAGTTGGTAACAGTGATATTGCATGATAATTACTACAGTTAATTTTATTGCCCCTGTAAATTGATTCAAAATGCTACAAACAGGAAGGTCGCAGGATCAAGTCCCGATGAGGTCTTTGGATTTTTTTCAATTCACCTAATCCTTCCAGCTGCACTATGGCCCTGGGGCCGACTCAGCCTCTAACAGAAATGAGTACCAGGAATATTCTTGGAATATTCTTGAGGGTATAGGGTGGCTGACGCATAAGGCTGATAGCCGTGCTGCCACCTATGAGCCAGTTGTCTAGAAAATGTGGGAACCTCAACATCTCACAACCCTATTGGCCTCCATGGCCTGTTACAGGGACCCCTATACTTTTACTTTTTTACTATACTCCTACTGATCAGGCAGTTCTTCCTTATTCCAAATATAAATAATTTTTTAGGATCTGAGACTGTAATGTTTCACCTTATGATTGAATTGGTTCTGCCGGAATTTGATCACTCCTTGGCGATTTATACCTTTTCGACCTTGCATTAGCAAATTCAACCTCAGAAGGACTAGGATCAGGTACTAGTGGCTCAGCTGTATGTACAAGGTGGTTCAAATATGACCGGGACTGATTTTTTTTAAAAACCATAATTGCCAAACACTTACTTGCACATGTCAGTCTTCAACGTAAGCCCCTCCAGAGTCAACACATTTTTTCCAAAGTTCTGGAAGCATCCTGATGTCCTTTTAAAAAAAAAGGCTTGTGGTTGGCGTATCCACTCCTGAACAGTCTGGATGACAGCGTCGTCCACAAACCACATGCCTTGCAAGTCTAATTTGAGCCTTCAGAACAGGTAGAAATCACTTGAGGCCAAATTGAGACTGTACGGCGGATGTGTCAGAATGTTCCATTTCAATTTCTGGAGGGTTTCCAATGTTGTTTTGGCCGTATGGGTGCGTGCATTGTCTTGAAGGAAGGCTACCAGCTTTCCACCTGTCATCTGCTTGGATCGGATCTTTTCCTTCATGTCTGTTGCCAGGAGGTCAGAGTAGTAAGCTGCATTGACTGTTCTGGCATCTGTCAGAAAGTCTACATGGATAACACCCTGCCAGTCCCAGAAGAACGCTGCCATCACTTTTCCTGCCGAACGGCTCCTCCGCGCTCTCTTGGGTTTGGGAGAACTGGTATGCCGCCACTCGCATGGTGACTGCTGTGACTCAGGAATGAAGTAGTGCACCCACGTTTCATCGGTGGTCACTATAGACTTCAAAAACTCGTCACCTTCTGCTGTAGGAGACAACTGGCAGCTTGTATGCACACCATTTTGTTCACGTCTGTCAAACTGCGTGGTACCCACTGTTATTCACCTTACGATAGTGCAGGTGGTATTTCACAGTGTCTTCTACACTACCAACACTGATGGACAACATTGCTCCAAGTTCCTTGATAGTGATGCGCCTGTTCTCACAAATAAGCGCGTCTGCATGATCAGTGTTTGCCTCGTTGACGGATGTTCGCAGTCAACGATCATGCGGTTCATTCTCCACGTGCTCTCCACCCTGCTGAAGCACTTACACCACTCAAACACACGGGTCCATGAGAGAGACTCTTCCCCATACTGTTGTTGGAGTCTGGTGAATTTCAGCGGACGGGATGTTTTCTCCAACGAGGAATTTGATCACAATGCGTTGTTCCACACTTCGCAGTATCTTCTGTTCCCTCATCACTCTAGCAACTCCCAGACAGGACTGAACAGGTGGGAGGGTGGAGGTTGTGGTTTTACTCTCTCAAGGTCACAGAGCTGCTGCGCAGTGCGGCTTGTTTGCACACAAATCAGCCCCCCGTCATTTTTGAACCACCTTGTATTTCTGTCTACCTAACATCACTGGCCCTGTGTACATTCAGTAACTGAGAGTGGTAGTTCTTCCACCTGTTCAAAATGTTGTGGGAATCTGCAAGCAAATCTTTCTCATCCTTCACTAAGTTACTTCTAAGTTGGTAACTCCTTTTAAATTTATTTGTTCCTCTCAACTGGTCTCTAATGTCCTTGTTCTTACTGTTTGTTACAAGCTAATAAATTCTGTCTTGCAGGTATTCCCTGGTTTTATTCCTGAAATGACTGCTGGCTTCACATCTTATATTGTTCAGATTATCCCTGTTTATTTCACTTGGATCCTGTAAAATGAATTTTAATGCTGTGCATAATGACACTACAAATTTCTTCTTGGAATATGATTTTTTTTTTGGTTAATACAACAACTCCGTGAATTTAGTCTGCAAGAGAACTATACTGACCGAGCGACCGCTGCTTGTCAGCGAAGTTTAGTACCAACTTTTGTGGATAGATTGTGTTGTGTGGTCAGCACAACGAATCCCCATGGCCGTTAATTTCGGTTTTCTAGACCGGAGCATCTATTTCCTTGAAATAGCTCCTCTATTATCATCTTTAGGCTGAGCGGATCCCGTTCCAGACCCACTACTTTTAGAAAAGAAATCTGGTAGCACCGGGAATCGAACCTGGACCTCTGGATCTGTAGCCAGGAATGCTGACCACTAGACCACAGACTTTCACAAGGCATACATTTTTTATGAAAGTTTAATCTACGAGGAGCGTTCTGTATATAATGCCTCCTATATTTTTAATGAAAACTACAACAGATACAGAAAGCATAACACCGCAGTTAAATAGAGCAAGATTTCGGCTACTTACAGGTGTTTTTCCACATAATCACCATCATTCGTTATACACTTTTGCCAGCGATGAACAAGAGCCTGTATGCCATGCCTGTAAAAGTCTGCGCCAGTAGAGGCTAGCCACCTTTTTACAGCTGCAGTGACAGCATCGTCTGGAAAATGCTGCCCACGTACTTTCATATGCCCAAAGAGATGGAAGTCTGAAGGTGCTAAATCGGGGCTGTAAGGTGGATGTGGTAGGACAGTCCAGCCAAACTGGTATGGGTCTAGCGTTTCTGTGTTGCAAGCGAAACAAAGATGATGAATTCATACCTTAATTTAACATACAAGGTAATGAATATGCCTAGATAGATGCATGGATAAGCCACAAATCAGTCTGTATATGGATGATCTTGTATATATATGGTGTATGTCTCCTATGGGTTTATATTTTCATGTGTGGCAGTTACAACTAAACCCTTTGAAGCCAGAGGTTTGTCTAATATTTGATGATTTATGTCATACCTCAGAAAAAAATGTTGCATATCTCTGTTTCAAAGATCAGTCAGTTAAGCTGTTTAAGGAACTAATAATTTATTTTGAGAATCATACAAAAAACACCAATACAGAGTTTTTAAAATTAAAGCAGATGGTGTGCATAGTAACACTATGCTTTAAAGGATTAATGCAGTATGTACATTTTATCATACTGTATTCCTCTTTGTGTATATCCTTTATTGAAAATGAAACTGCATTAAGGCATTCTAAAAAATATGTTTGAAAGTAATATTATTGGAGCATTAGCCTTGGATTATTGTGTTTGTTTGTTTCTAATATTCAGATTTTGAAACAATATTATTGCTTTTGATATGTTTTTGCATATTTATATTAAGATTTTATGTTTAATGCTGCTCTATCAAAACTGTGTGTGTAAACATTACATAATAACAGTACAGTACTTCATGGCTCAGTGAGAAATAATATTGGTGTCATGGTGAATATCAGATAAATATTATATGTATATGACACACAAACTTATTGTAAATCTTATAGCTTACAGAAATGTGTCTCCATATTCATCATCTCTATGTATTATTTACTTCAGATCACTTTCGTGTATCAAAGGACCATGGTTATTTGTTGAACCTGGATTGTTTAGTGTGTGTCAGAAACGAAATTATGTTTTTTTGCATGAAGTTCATAGCTTAACCTTTCATTGTATGATGTTTTGTGTTGACAGTTTCACTGTATTTTTCATAATGTAAAAACTGACAGTTATGTGAAATGATTGTATACAGGTGACAGATGAGATGATTGGCAGGGGTGCATTAGAAAATTGATTCTGATATTTACATCATGGCTCTAATATTTAAGAGCTTTTACAGTACAAATTTTCTTATATTAGTACAAATCATCTGTGTTAGTACAATAACATTCTCATGTCATACAACTTCATAAACTTTTGTATTGTCAGATTCTTACTACAAAACATTGTGTGTTCTGTTAGTTTAATTCCTAGTCAGTTGCCAAAGATACAGGTTGTTTTTAACAATTCTCTTTATATTCTGTTTTCCAGTTTCAGTGTTCTGCATGATTATTTGCAATTATTACACACAGAATAGTTAGCTTGGGACTAAAAGGATCTTTGACCTACCCACCTCCATAATCATGCATGTATTTAAGCTTAGTATTCATCAGTCATTTCCTGTTTTTTCCTCATATTTTTCTCTGTGGAGTTTTCTGTTTGAGTGAATTATAATTCTAGGGTCAGTCAATATTGTTGGGTAATGCATATATGACTAAACTTTCACAGTGGCTAAAAGTGATACTGATAGGATTATTGCAGGGTTGATAAGTAACTAGTGGATATCATGAACAAATCTGTTTATGAGATCTTCTCAACACGATACAAGCAATGTAACAGAACTGGAAACGGAACAGCAGAGATGAAGAACATAGATGGCGATAGTTTACCTACAGATACAATCTTCTTGGGTGACTATTCAAGTCAGTTTGATATGGCTGGAGTTGCTGAAGAAGATTTGACTGTGTCCATAAAGGACCACCAGGAAACTGTTTACCTCAGTGATGAATTCATGAAAATTGTCTCAGTCTTAAATCTTGACAATCTCTTGGTATGTCTGTTCCTGTGTGAAAAAAAAGGATTGGTTCCTTGAATCTTGTCATACTGAAAAGCTCAGATCTAGATCATTACAGTTATCACTGCTAAGTCAGCGATCATTCCAGTGACAACCAAAATGTGTTGTGTACAAAATCCATTGCACTGAAATCATTCTCATGTTGGGCAGTTCATGTGTATAATATCGTCATACAGGCATACCTCATTTTATTGATCTTCACAGATATTGTTTTCTTTACAAATTGAAGGTTTGTGGCAACCCTGTGTCAATCAAGTCTTTTGGTGCACATTTCCGTAATTCTCACAGTATTTCAGACTTTTTCATTATTATTATTATTATTATATCTGTTGTTGGGATCTGTAATCAGTGATCTAATGTAATTGTTTTGGGGGACCATGAAACATGCCCATGTAAGACAGTGAACTTAATCGATAAATGTTGTATGTGTTCTGACTGCTCCCTTGACCGGCCATTCCCCTGTTTCTCTCCCTCTCATCAGTCCTCTTTTCCCTGAGACACAACATTATTGAACTTAGGCCAATTAAGAACCCTAAAAGAAAGGAAGAGTAGTGCATCCCTCGCTTTAGATCAAAAGCTAGAAATGGTTAAGCTTAGTGAGGAAGGCCTGTTGAAAGCCGAGATAGGCAGAAAGGTAGGCCTCTTGCACCAGACTGTTAGCCAAATTGTGAATGCAAAGGAAAGTTCTTGAAAGAAATTGAAAGTTCTACTCCAGTGAACACATGAATGATAAGAAAGTGAAATGGCCTTATTGCTGATATGGAGAAAATTTAGTGGTCTGGATAGAAGATCAAACTAGCCACAACATTCGCTTAAGCCAGAGTCTAATCCAGAGCAAGGCCCTAACTCTCTTCAATTCTGTGAAGGTGAAGAGGCTGCAGGAGAAACGTTTGGAGCTAGCAGAGGTTGGTTCATGATATTTAAGGAAAGAAGCAATCTCCTTAACATGAAAGTACAAGGTGAAGCAGAAAGTTGTGATATAGAAGCTGCAGCAAGCTAATCAGAAGATCTAGGTTAAATAATTGATGAAGGTGGTTACACTAAACAAAGGTTTCTCCACCTTGTCCAGGTGGTTGGGCTTGCATGACTCTGTGACCTGGAGAGCTATGCCGGTGGTAGTTTAACTACCAGTATGGTCACCCATGCTGGAAAGGTCAAAGGGTGGAGTCCAGACTAAGAGATATCCTGGCCCTCCAGGTTGGGGGTTGGACATGGGGCAAACAACCTCATCCTGTAAAAAGAAATTTATTCAGAAACCTAACAACCAGCCTTGGGCCATCATGCGTGGATTCAGTCCTATGGCAGCACGCATTGGTTGTCGAGACTGGTTGTAGAGGAGGCCAAGGATCACCCAAGGCTGTAGTGCCAAGTGGTAGGTAGGTGGTGGTTACACTAAACAACAGGTTTTCACTGTAGATGAAACAGCCTTGGTTTGGAAGAAGATGCCATCTAGGACTTCCATTGCTAGAGAAGTCAGTGCCTGGCTTTGAAGCTTCAAAGGACAGGCTGACTCATGTTAGGGGCTATTGCAGCTGGTGACTTTTTAAGTTGAAGCCCGTGCTCATTTATTGTTCCAAAAATCCTAGAGTCCTTAAGAATTATACTAAATATACTCTGCCTGTGCTCTCTAAGTAGAATAACAAAGACTGGATGCCAGGAAATTTGTTTAGAACATGGTTTACTGAACATATTGAGAACTACTGCTCAGAAAAAAAAGATTCCTTTCAAAATGTTACTGCTCCTTGACATTGAACCTAGTCGCCCAGGAGCTCTGATGGAGATATACAACAAGATTAAGATTGTTCTCATGCCTGCTAGCACAACATTCATTCTGCAGCCCATGCATCAATGTGTAATTTTTACTTTCAAGTCATATTAAAGACAAATATTTTGTAAGGCTATGGCTGCCATAGATAGTGATTCCTCTTATGGATCTGGGCGAAGTAAATTGAAAACCTTCTGGAAAGTATTCACCATTCTAGATGCTATTAAGAACATTCGTAATTAATGGGAGGAGGTCAAAATATCAATATTTAACAGGAGTTTGGAAAAAGTGGATTCCAACCCTTGTGTGTGACTCTGAAGGGTTTGAGTGGAGGAAGTAACTGCAGATGTGATGGAAACAGCAAGAGAACTAGAACTAAAAGTGGAACCTGAAGTTTTGACTGAACTGCTGCAACTTGATGATAAAACTTTAATGGATGAGTTGCTTCTTATGCGTGAGCAAAGAGTAAGGATGCTGTGAACATTGTTCAAATAACAAAGGATTTAGAATATTACATAAACTTGAATGAATGTATGAGGGGTAGTCCTTCTCGTCCCTTGCACTGTGACCTGCAGTGGTCTATTATACATAAACTTAGTTGATAAAGCAGTGGCAGGGTTTGAGAGGACTGACTCCAATTTTGAAAGAAGTTCTGTTGTGGGTAAAATGCTATCAAACAACATCACATGCTACAGAGAAATCTTTCGTGAAATGAAAAGAGTCAGTCAATTCGGTGAACTACATTGTCTTATTTTAAGAAATTGCCACAGCAACCCCCATCCTGATCAATCAGCAGCCATCAACATCGAAGCAAGACCCTCTGCAAAAAGATTATGACTCACTGAAAGCTCAGATATTGGGTAGCATTCTTTAGCAATAAAGTATTTGTTAATTAAGGTATGCACATTGTTTTAGACATAATGCTATTATTGCTCACTTACTAGACTGCAGTATAGTGTAAATGTAACTTTTATATGCACTGGTAAACCAAAAACTTCATGAGACTGACTTTATTGAGGTCATGTGGAACAGAACCTGCAATATCTATAATGTATGCCTGTATTGAGGAACTTGCTGAAGATAGATCTGTTATATACTACATTTTGAAGCAGACCCAAAGAGAACACTAATTTAAACATTAAGAATGGTTATGTATACATGGGTGCAGGCATGCTACCTCACTTGCTCTCTTTCTCTCTGTCATACACACACAAAGAGGAATCCTTTGCTTGCTGGGTTGTAAGTGTGTGTGGTCTTCCATTTATGCCCACTTTGCCAACCAGAGTATCTGGTTTTTTGTATTTAGAGTTTTGAAGTCTGTATACACATGGAAAATATCAATAAGCGACTTAAGAAGTCCATATATTTTTTTTTGTAGTGTTAGGTCTATATTGGGGTTGAAAAGCACAGTATATCACTGTAGGTCGCAATACAAGGGCTGAGAAGGCCCATCCCTTATACATTCATTGGGGTTGAAACCGTTCATATCTTCCAGATGGTCATTGTGGTTTGCCTTTTTGTGACACTTTTTGTATTTTATGTCTGATTTAATTTTAACCATTTTACCACTTTGATTTTTTCCATTATTTCAGGAAAAGGCAACCTAATTAGACATATGAGTATTAACATCATTTTATGTTCTCTTAATCCCAGTTCCCCATAATTCCTTGGTGTTGAAAGCTATGGTGATTTTCAGTAATACAACCCTTGCTTTTGGGGACATTTGCTGTACATTTTCAGAAAAACATATTCTATTAATGAAAGAAAAGTTAGGAAGCTTCCTGAAATAAATAATAGTGTTGAATTTTGTCAATTAACTTAAGTTCCTTATTCTTGTGTATCATAACTCAGTAATTTCATTCCATTTCAAATTCCTTCCTTCCATTGCTTTATAATTCGCTATGGTCATTGTAGAGCTGGGATAGCAACTGACTATGGGCTGGAAGGCCGAGGGGTCAGAGTTCGAGTCCTGGTAGGGCAAGACCTATTCTAGGGCCCACCCAGGGGTCTTTCCCTGGGTGTGAAGCTGACTACTCCATGCATCTAGTGCCAAAGTCAAGAATATGTGGATCTATACATACACTTCCCCATATGTGTTCATGGTGCATTGTTTTAATTAGTTAAGCCAGTCACATTGTTTCTGGCTGGGCTCAGTGGTGGTGAAGATCAGTGCAATAGTACATTTACTGTTTGGTGCATGGTTACCAGTTTTTTAGAGGAACATGGAACCCCCCCCCCACCACCAACTAGCCTGATGGTGTCATAACCCAGAGGAACACAGTAAGACTGATCATGGTCTCCCTCTTCCATATTTCAGGTTGGTGTTTAGTGAATATTAATTACCAGGTCTGCAACAGAAACTTAAAAATTACATGCAAAGCTCTTTCATTACACATTCAAATGTAATAGATGGCATTTAAACATGTTTTATGTATGTTGCTTACAAATTATGACCTTGGATATGGATGTTGAATAAAGCATCTGTATGCATTTTCTTGAAGTGAATGAATTTTAAAATGTCATGTCACATGTGCTATAAACCCATTGCATTCTAGAGTATCTTTACACTGAACATGACTGCTGTGCCTACATCCTTGTTCTAAGTACCCAATAATTTGAATGCCTGACAAGTACAAAAGCATGACATTGCTAGAGAACAACTTCTGATCGAATACTTTGTTTCCAAGGGAAGAAATGCAAAAAATATTATGAAATAGTTGATACAAAGCAAAATAGTATAACACAAACAGGAGTTCAGACCCATTTTAAGGCAAATAGTTTCTCAGATGCATTCATGCTACTGTCTTGATGCTTCTGTTCTTTGTGAAGTAGGAAGAAAATGTAAGGGCCTAAAATGAGTATTAATTCTTATGTATTCTCTGTACAGAATTCATCAAATGAAAGCAGAAAAGCAAAATGATATTTATTCATTCATGTATCTTTTAAAAAAACAATAATTTTAGGACTTGAATGAAATTTTCTTCTCAGAGTCTGCAATTAAGATTGTTAAATGACTCATTTTAATATGTGTCAGTCTGCTGTAACCATACATTACATGAAAATGGAATTGAGCTGTGGCAAATTTATCAAAAGTGGTTAATTGTACAAAAAGTAGGTACCCAACAAAATATATTAGGAGGTTATTTGAGAGCCTGAATCAAATATTCGAGCCAATTTGGCTGGAGAGACACCTGCTGCTTGTGTCAGTTCTCTCCATGTGTGTTCAGATCCTCAGCATAGTTGACAAGCCTGTAGACCGCCAGATCACAAATGAAACCCACCAAGAACACAGCAGATACTGGAAATGGTCCCTTTCTACAGATATGTTCCTTTCATCTCCTTGTGGTGTTTACATTCATATTTTGAAGTTCCTTTTCCGAAGTATGAGTAGAACCAATTTAGTACTTGAAACTTGAAACTCTGGTCTCCTGTGCAGGGAATTTTAAGAGTTCTTTTAGGAGAATATTCAGGTCTAGAACTGATTTCATCCAGTTTCTCTTCAGTGGGCATTAAGCATTTTGATTCAGTTCTAATTGTCTCTTAACATGCTTTCCTGGATATGATTGTATGAATAATATTTTCTTTTTGGAACTGTAACATTGTGATAGTTGGAATCTTCCCAGTTTTCACATGGGTATCATATATGGGTAGTGTTTCAATGTAAAACTGTTATGTTATATTTCAACACTGGAAGTAATACAATTGAGTTAATATTTGATATACTAGCAGAAGCATGGGATTGTGGGTGACTAGCACATAATGCATGAGCTTGCTTTGTGGTGATTCAGAAGATTGATGGGGGCTATTGGAGAGAAGTTGTGATGTGTATATGATGTTGACATAGTCAGTAGGTCTGAACATGTGCATTGCAAGTTGATGCAAATAACATGTGTCCCTCTTGCCAGACCAGTTAAAAGATTTTCAGTAGGCTGTCAACCTCCCTGTTTGTCAAAGAGCTGTAAATTGTAAGGTCTGACACAAATGCAAGACAAAATTCAATGCATCAGAATAAAGAAAAAGGTTTGTGTGAACATGGGGCTGGAAAAACCTCCTCTCTGACTTAAAACCATTCTTTCCTTTTCAAAATTTGATGTCCTTCAAATAGGTAAAAATCATTTGGGTTTAATTCACTTGATTGTGGGGATGGGGGTCCTTGATCTGTCTGTCATGTAGAAAACATGTCTAAAAATTCTGAATCTGTAAGCCTGAAATGTAATTGGGCACTCTCAAGCAGAAACACTTGTGTTCTGAAACATGCCTGAACTGTAAGCAGATCATTTCCTTCCTAGGAGCATTAACAATTTCCTGTTGGTCTTTGTGACCAAACCTTCACCAACAGTGCCTGCCTATACAGAATGCTGAAATATGTAGAGTGAATGATAATGTGAAACTTTGTCTCTTCCCACAAAATTGTGAAAATTCATTATTTCATTGGAGGTGGGGCATGTAAATATTTGTAATTAACACTTAAGAAACAAAGGACGGTGCATAGTTAAGGTTCTCACAGCTCTGAATTTGAGGATTACTGCCTTCTTGGATGTGATACTGTTTAGTTAGATAGGAAGTAAACCCAGAAGATGGAGGCAGCAGGTTATTCTAAAATGTCTGTGGCTTTGCCAGACTGCATGGTGTCACATCCCAGGAGACAGTGATCTTCCAAGAAAAAGTTAACAGCATATTGCTGCAAAAGCATTGACAGAATGCTTCTCAGACTGATAACTGCCTGGACTCAGACCCTGGAAAATGTGAGTGGAACTTTGAAAAGAGTTTCATGTGAACCTTTTTTTCACTAGTTTGGTGTGCAGAACTTGCCCTTAAATGTGTACCAGACCTTAAAATTACACCAAATATTTTGACTTTTCTTTGTCTAGTGGATGTTTAATGACCTGAAGAAGGTATTGTGCCAATTGCTGTGTAATGCATCTAGTGTTGATCGGTCTTTTATTAGGATGATCAGATCAAGGATGAAATGGGGTGCCTTGTGACATGTATGAGATAGAAGAGAAATTCATAAAAAAATTTTGGTAGGAAAGACTGAAGGAAGAAGGCCACTTAGAAGACCCAGGCATAGCTAAGAAGTTATTATCAAAATAGATCCTAAAGAAATGAGATCCAACTACATGGACCAGGTTTGTCTGGTTCTGTATAGGTTATCATATGTGGACTCTCGTGAACATGGTAGTGAACCTTCAGGTTCCATCAAATGTTGGGAACTTCTTGACTAGCTGGGAAACTGTTGGCTTATTAAGAAGGGTTCTGCTCCATGGAGTTAGTTTTTCTGGCAGTACTCATTATTTACATTTGTATTTGTTAGAAGTGACTGTCACAACCAATGAAGGATCAAAAATAACATGGACTTTGAAAGTACTCCTGAATTGGAGTGCACTTTTCTGCTTCCAGTTAGTCTATAATTAAATTCTAAGCAAGACTAACACATGTAGTATGGATACTGGGAATGTAAACATGGACCGCTTTGCTGCAGGTGGCTTTAATAAGATGAACTACTCTTGCTGTCTGGTGCTAGCAACAGCTGATAGCTAAGTATTATTGTTTATATCAGTCATTGTGATTAGAAAGTAGAATGTGCTAATCTTTCTACTCTGTATCATCAGTTGATCAGAGGTGCTTGCTTTTATTAATACATGTTTAGACAGAGCAGCATTTATTGTTCAAAAATATTTGTATTTCAAATCTGTTGAAGTGTTAAATGTATTACTGTTGCTAGAGACATGCAAATTTTAATTTTGTTGGTATATTGTGAACCGTAATTACTTTTGTCTGATTCTCTTTTCAGAAGATTTATGAATTCAGTAATCAGAGAAGAAAATAGGTTTACATTATGAAGGTTCTGCATGTCACTTCAAATGAAGGAATCTTCTCTGATAAATTGAAATGCTTTGCCTTTCCCAAGGTTAATAATTTGGTTGTCCTTGTACGTATATCATATGTATACTTTATTGTCTTCAGAAAACATGCAGATTGCAATGTTTTCAAGCGCTGCTTTGGTAACTACAATGTGGGTATTGATATACCTTTGTGTATTGTCATACATTGTGGCAGATCCTGATTCCCTTTTCATGATATTTGCATGCATTGAAACTTATAAGTTTTGAATCTGCTGTTGGATGTTGTGAATGTAATGGGATAATGCCAGCTTCACTCCTACCATCTACAGATTATGCTGAAATTTTTAAATGAGAATTACATTTTTATATGAGAAAATGTAAAAATCCCACCTGTTGTTCCTGTTTGCAAACTACTAGTGATATCTAAGGATGTAACAGAACAAAGAAACTGCATTCAGCACATAATCATAATGTGGTGGTAAACTTGTGAGCTGGTGATGGAAGGCTTCCAGCAGTGGACCTGTACAAGAAAATCACAATTTTCAAAGCCTTTCAGCAGGAAAGTGTGAAAACTTGAAGTTTATGATGATTTTCAGTCTTCTTTCCTGAAATTTTGCTTGACACTAGATCTTCAAAAAATATTCTTTATATTTAATTCAATTTAATTTTTTTTAGACTGCAAAACAACAATTTCGGGCCTGCACATAATTTATATGTAGCTTATGGTTTTGTGGCAGTAACTAGTGGCCCATTGTATCTAGGTGTGTAAAATTTTCTGACGAGCTGGATCCTAAACATACCCACAATTTTTTCATGAAACATTGCAAAATTTTGGTTATATCTGACAAATTTAACTTGGCCCCTACATGTTTCAAACACTGACCTGTCCTCCAGATGAGAATTTTTGTGTCAGTATGTAAGGTTTATTGTTTATCTTGTTCTATAGATTTTGCCTTTAAAATGTTTTACTACTTCATCAAGTTATGTTCATTGAGCAGGCAGGAAATACCAGTCATGTGAGTGTATTCATTGTTGGTGTGAAGAAAAAAGTAGATTGAATTGGGATCGTCCATGATATGTATGCAGTGTCTGTCTTTTAGTGCACTCAATTTCACTTCTTATTTCACAACATGTTTCGGCACTATAGTGCCATCATCAGGTGCTCCATTTACGTTAATGTATTTCATTGCTTGCCATTATGTCATTGTAAAATTTAAAAAGTATTTAAGAATGTTCGTCGATTATAATAAATTTTTATATACTAAAACTTGTTAAGATTATTTATCTTATCTGTCCCAATTCTAACACCGCGCATAGTTCCACTACTATGGGAGTCGTTCCTCTTACTCTCAGTGTATATCTACAATGTGAAAAAGTACTTATTATTATTACTTTCGGCTTTNCACCCGCAACCAGGAAGAGAACGCACAACACGAGACATGGTGAATACTAAACATTATAATAGAACACATAACAAATAGAAGCCGGAAGTAATAATAATAATAATAATAATAATAAGTACTTTTTCACATTGCAGATATACACTGAGAGTAAGAGGAATGACTCCCATAGTAGTGGAACTATGCGCGGTGTTAGAATTGGGACAGATAAGATAAATAATCTTAACAAGTTTTTAGTATATAAAAATTTATTATAATTGACAAACATTTTTAAATACTTTTTAAATTTTACAATTACATAATGGCAAGCATTGAAATAGATTAACGTAAATGGAGCACCTCATGATGACACTATAGTGCCGAAACATGTTGTGAAATAAGAAGTGAAATTGAGTGCACTAAAAGATGGAAATGGCATACATATCATGGACGAAAATCAGTGCAACAGGATGCTAAAATACAACGTTTTGAATTAGGATATTAGGGGATATTATATTCTCACATGTTGGGTATGTGACGTGGCAAATAACTTCACGCCATTTTGGATGTAGCGAATTTTTTTACGCCTAGACAACTCACAATTTCACATTACTGCCATCTGTAGTATTAAATTACTTCTCCTGCTGTAGTCACTGCCATTCACTTGATACAACTCAACTCATAGCTGCTGGACTTCCACTCATACTGAAAACTCCGAATACTGACTGGCTTTGGCGGCTGCTACATTTCAACTGCACTACTTAGGCATTCCAGTTTCTCTTATAAACCCTCAGCCGGACAGCAGAAAATGCACCTCGCTTCCCTGTTTCGCCGTATTTACCAATGTCTAGCAATAGTCTCTGCATGGACTCGCCTGTTGCATGAGGTCACAGCCTAGCAGGGAGGGGTGTTTACTGAACGTTGCGTAGTTACGGGATGAGTGGAGTATGTGACATCACTCGCGCTTCCTGTTGCGCAATCGAAGTGTTCACAGAGTTGTAGCCTCACAACGCACTGATACAATCTGCAACTTTCACATTGTGCATGTGCCCCAAGGTCTCTGTGTCTCAAAAGTCCTGCATAGAGCAAATACTCCACAATATTTTAGTATCATATTTTGGTATTGCTCATATTAAACTGTATTGTACCACTGCTGTCCAACAAGAATTGTTGTACATGAATTTTTTGTCACAGTGTGTGTTACTTGGCTGCATGGAATATTTGTATGTATGGCTTGATGATGACTGAGCAAAGTTAACACATGTAACCAAGAAATAACATATTGTGTGTGAGACCTGAATAAAGATTCTGTACACTGTTAGTTGTGTGGCAGCGGTGCAGTGTAAGAAGTCTTCTGCGATATGAGTATAGTCAGAGTTGCTCCTAAAAGGGTTAACACATCCAGAATCTCTGCTAATGGAAATTAGCTACCGAAATTGATAACAGATTGTAGTAATTTCTAGTTCCATCATAATAAACAAGATAGCATAAGTTTTTCTCACAGCTTATTGTTTTGATATGTGGCTAATTTATTATACAAGTATGTACCGAAAAATACATTTTTTGAAGTCTTGGAACAGCAGTTGATTTTAGGCATTCTTTGCAAAGTAAAGCAAACTCCCTGTGTTGTGGAGGTATGTCTGTCCATCTGTCTGAATTAGTACCTGTTGAACAGTTTTTCTTAAAATTATACTCTTGTATGGAGACTTGCCAAAAGTTGTTGGGCAGTTTTGATTTTTGTTGTAATTCAGTAAGAGATTTCCACCAAATGTGTTGGGCTGTTCTGCTGATTCATGATAAAGCCTAGTATGAATGTGGCTATTGGACTTTCCCTTATATTCCATAACTTTATGCAGATTTTTTGTTTTAATTTGACATGGGAGGCTTTCAAATTTCCATTGTAGTATTCCCATATTTTAACTTCAGAGAATGCCATAAGGTAATTTAGTGTTTAGTATTATGGACTGACTCCTTCCAGTCTTGTTTTGACAGCCTAGATTGTGCCAGAGGTACAGTTCTTTTTATCTGTTATGTATTTTGAGTTACACACACATAAAGTTTCCATCCTTTTGAAATTGATTCAGTGAATTGTTCATGTTGAGAACCTCCAGAGTGCAATGTGTTGTGATGTGATTGTGACTAAGCATAGGGTTTGGGTTTACTTAGTCTGTGTGTCAGTTGGCTACAGGCTGAATGGTCGGGGTTAGATTCCCAGCAGGGACGAGATTTTTTCTTCTCCACAGCATCCAGACCAGCTCTGGGGCCCATCCACCCCCCTGTCTAATTGGTACCGGGGACTCCTTCCCCTGGGGTAAAGTGACAGGGCTGTGAAGCTGACCACTGACCTCCATCTAGTGCTGAAGCCAAGAATGATGAAGCTATAGCTGCACTGTGCACGTCTCCATGGCATGGTGATTAATTAAGCACAGGGGCATCATTATTTTTATGACTTTTACAAATATTTATAACACTCACTAATCTACACATCACAAATCACTACATCATGCACAAAGTCTTCTAAGTCTAGTATTTCTTCACTAGTCATTGCTTGGTAGCGGCTTCTAATAATGGCGATTCTTCTCGCAGTACTCCGAAGTGGCAGAAGAAGTTGGTCATCAGGGCCTTTGGCACTGTTGATTCCTCCTGGTTTGGGATGGCCTAGACCTCCGGCCACCTGGTGAAGTAGCCAATTGTGAACACGAGTTATTGGTTTCTTTTGTCTCTCTGAGGGACGAGTCCCTCCTGGTTCACGGGTTGCGCAGGTGTCGTAGTGACGGCACCACTTCCTGACGTTTCTTGCTTGGAGCCAGTGGTACCTTTGCCTGACCTTGCCCAAGGTATACTCCTGATGGTCCTCTGTGGAGTTCGGCCAGTACATCCTTCACTTTATTCCGAAGGAGGACTACCTCATATCTGAGCTATTTTGGACTGCGTGTCGCTGAGCTCCCATTGGCGTTCCAGTATTCCATTCCTGTAAGGGACTTCCATTGGGCCTAGTAGCTCTTGTAGCTGGGGCTGCAGTCAGCAGTCTCTCTCCATTCTGGGCGTTGTCTAACCTTTCTTCCTTGGAAGATTCGAACCTCGAGACCCACAACCCCGATGGACTCTATATAGCCATGGCCTTGGCCTGGGTTCTATGGAAGGTACCTGTCCTGAATGCTAAGCTTCAAGACCAGACACTAATGGAAAGATTCCCTCCCCCTGGGACGCTATGAATCAGTTACAATGGTTACCTCACTTGCAGTGGCAATATCAGCAGACTTAAAAGGAAGACAAACTTACCTTACTTCCTGGGGGTGTACCCATGTATCTTCCGTTAAAGATACCCACTTTCAGTATAAATTTATAACTCTTAACAGCTTTAGTATAAAATTACTTGAAACACCGTCCAGTGTGATTGATTAATAAAAGTTGTATTTCAGTTTTTCATTTTCCTTAAGATGTTTCGATTGGATCATCTTCAGAAGGACACAATGAACATTTAGAAAACCACTGTTACAATGTCATTAATTACTTACTTACTCATGGAGCTGAGCCGCTCTTGAGGAGCAGCCAATTCTGCAGCTACTCAAGAATTTCCCAGCATTTTATTGAACCTGAATGTTCATCACCGTGTTCACAAGAGCACTCCACTGGTCCCTATCCTGAGCCAGATCTATCCAATCCATACCATCCCATCCTATCTCTCTAAGATCCATTCTAATATTGTCCACCCACCTATGCCTTGGTCACAATGTCATTAATATATAAAAAAAATTATACCTTGTAACAGCATTAAATACATGAACTAATTTATTTACAATCATATATTTAAAAGTAATGTTATAAAAACTTAACTGTGTAAATAAATTAGTTATAATAACTCATAAATGTTTGAACCACTTCATGTACTTAATGCTGTTATAAGGTATAATTATTTTATATATTGCTGACATTGTAATAGTGGTTTCCTAAATGTTGATTGCGTCCTTCTGAAGATGGTCAATCCGACTGAAACACGTTAAGGAAATGAAAAACTGAAATACAACTTTTTTTAATCAATCACACTGGATTGTGTTGGGAGTCATTTTATACACTTGCTAGTGTGATGGACCAGGATGAGCCAAGTCAACTTTAACAGCTTAATTACGGCCTCGTAGAATACAGTATGTATAATATTAATATGTTTCTGTTTCAGCGGTGTTTAGGGTTGCTTTATTTTATACGCTAAATTATCAATGATTATAGTAATTACCGCATGAATTCTAAAACTTTTCTAACATATTTGTATTGTAATTCTCATTGTCATCTTTCTGTTTGTTCTCTCTGTTGCTATCCAGTGGTCTTTCTTTATGCTTTCTTTCCCCTTATTTCCCTAATACTTTTTGTTATATCTATGGGGCTGAATATTTTATCACCCCGAGCTTCGAGAGTTTTGTCTGAGAAATTTAAATCATTTATGTCTTCTGCCATTTGTATTTCAGTAATTTTTATTCTTTCGGGATTCAGTTTATATACCACCATTATTTTCTTCCTTATGCTCCCTCCTTTCCTTTCCTTGCCTATCAGCCTCGGCTGCCACTTTCTCTTTCATCTCTACATTTTCCATGGTTCCTGTTATTTTTCATATACAGTAGAACTTGGTTATAACGTCATCAAAGGGACCTAAAAATAGTGTCGTTATAAACGAATATCGTTGTAACAGAAATGGGCACTTCCACAGTAGCCTTATGTTAGTCACGTAAAAATCTACCAAAAACCGAGTTAAAATGTTGCATTTTTTAGCGAAATACGTAGTTAAGTACAGACTAACGTAACATTAACGTGGAATTGCCCAAATGTGTAATATCAAAGACATATTACAGCGCTTTTCACTGACAATACACACAATATTTCACGAATCACTTTAACTTTCTCTTCAATGCTTAAAACTTTCCTTTTCATTGCCATGTTTTCACTACTGAACTTCTCTGGGTTTAGGCAGGAACACTATAGGGTAAGTAGACAATGTGAGGTCCTGTTAGACGAGATTCTAAGAAAGGAATGCAGTTAACAACCTGCCGCGTCCTCTTGCACTATTCACGCAGTCCCACCCCACACCCTTGTTTTCGCATAAAACCCACGCTCCTCTTGCAGCCCGCGGTCGTATTCTTCCAGGACAGTCACGTCACAAGTAGAGAAAGTGAGGGTGGGCAGACACATCGAACTTTCCCACGATATCAGAGAAATTCAGGAATGAAAATGATGTTACATACGAGGTTGATGCATTTGTGCATGTTGTACTAAGCAAGGTATAAAAACAGTTGCTTTATGAGGAATTAGTTCGTACCATTGAATAATTGACGCAATAGACAAGGTGTCGCAGAAACCGATGTTGCTATAACCAAGTTTTACTGTAATTATTTTGTATTTGGTTTGCTTCACCTTGACAATTTGAGGAAGTACTTACTCTCGAAAGATTGACTTAAAAAAACAACAGTTATCATCCAGAGAGACTTAACATTTCAAAGACGTATCACAACAAGTTTCGTTGCTTGTTCCTGATTGTTGTTTACAAGGCTTCTGTTCCCTGCATTCATTTTCCCCAATGATGGCTTCACTGTCTTCTAGTGGAGGACATTTAACAATCCACTACCTGATACTTGTAACCGGGCTTGTCAATGCAGACATTGCGTTTACCTCATGCGCCATCATACTCCTGTTTATTGCATATTTTTGTGTTCACTTCAGAGTTTTTAATTTTTTTGCAGTGCATCTTTGATATTTTTCCTCATTACAGTTTGGTTGGGATAACTTTGTTCCCTCACTGCAGAGTACGCTGCACAGACCACAGTCTGTTAGCTCCCAACTAAATTTTGGCTTATAACTTTAAGACCTAGAAGGAATGGAGACTCCGTAGTGTATTCCTGGATTGGGTCCATGTTAGTCACGATGTATGGAATGAGATTGTCTTTAGTGGGACCTGCGATGACCAAAGGTTCTTGGTCAGGCCCTTCATTAGAATCTCCAGTGAGACAATAGGTCTTACCATCTGCTGCTGAAAGTGCTCAGAAATTTTTGCTCAGTTTCGTTTCTTCCACCATGCTTTGTATAGAGCCTGCTGGTACAGTTACATTTTTCTGATGGCCTTTTCCAGTTTCTTTGTACACTTAGTGAATGATTTCACGTGTGGAAGCGTTGCTATTACATACTCCACATGTCTTCCACAGCATCAGAGTCCAGAGTCCAGTCAGCCAACATTCTGACATTTTTCAACTATACAGTTATTTTTAGAACCACTCTAGCATGAAGTTCCATCCTTCGCTCCGAGTTCCAAAGTTTTGTATACATATTTGTTGTTCAAACAGACCAGTGCACGTACATGTTCAGGCATGTCATCATTGTGGGGAACCCACTTTACGTCACATTCATCATGCTCTTGACACTGTACCTCTGCAAAACTTTATGCTTTTTCATCACACAACTCTTTATTGCACAATTTGTACCACCAACTCTTCCCACCGCAGCACAGTCCATTATTGGCTGGTCTGGGATTGTCACAGTGGCAGTCATTGTAAGATTCGTCACCACCATAAGACTGAACAGTCTAACCACGAATTCCACACATTCACCATTAAAGGCGCCTGGGCTTGTCCTGATATCAACGCATTTGCCTTCATAGCACCACTTATTATTCCACAGCTTGTTCCATCGGCTGGTTGACTCTTGGAACCAACAGATGCACAACTTTGGTGCTTATTTGTTACTCATGCCTAGTTCACAAAGTTTTATAGACCCATAATAGTCATTACATAGCCATTGGCGGTCGTACACGACTTCAGGATACATTTCCGGAAGTTTAAAATAATTATCTTGAGGTTCGTCTGAAAGACACACATCTAGGTTGTTTTCCAAAAATTCAGTGATGAATTTCTTGCTGCAAATCGACAAATTTGCAGGTGAAGCCTGAGACCATGATGCGGTCGGTCGGGTAGATTGCTCCTGATCGTTGCCAGCACAGTAATTCTGGGGTTCAAGTCCCATTGGGACCCATGACCATAGTTTTCTTTTTGCAACTTGTTTAGATTTTTGAAGTATGGCCTTCTTTTCAATGAGAGGATGGTTCTTACTGCTACTGAACACTCCCCTTTTACTGAGGGGGAGGGCTTGAGTGGGCACTCACTAACTGGCTCTTTCCAGATGTTGAAATGCTTAAAAGTGCTTTTAAGGATGGTTTAAATCTGTTAATATATTAATATTTGAAACTGGGAACCTCTGTGAATCTGTCACTGCTTGGTATGTTTGTGTAAACTACAGGAGTTATCGTATTTATACAATGCTGAAGTTCTGTATAATGTATAGCTAGTGTTTCAATACATAAATTTGTTATGGGTGCATTGGTATTTTATGATGCCTCTATCATCCAGTGTAACACATATAGTACTGTCAGCAGTAAATACATATTTATGAAATATGCTTTGAGATATGATATTGTAAATAAGTGGAGCATATATTGTGACTTTCCCAAATATGACAGCATGAACATTTTTAGAATTTTATAATAGTATATTACCTTCATTTGATTATTTTAGATTAAGTATATTTAGATTGTAATTATTTTATTGCAGTATTGTTTGTAAGATTATAAAGTATGTATAGAGTGTACAGGATTGCCCATGCCTAAAAATTATTCTATATCTGATATTAGTGATTTCAAAAACACTGAAGGTTATTTCATCTAGTACAACTTACATGTGGCAGAGATTGAGCGCTTCCATGTTTTATTGATGTACAAAAGTAATCTAATTTTATGATTTTCTAATGCAGTTATTGTGTCCCTTTGTCAGTTGATGTTCATTCATTGTGTGTGCCCCTATTTTTATCCTAGTTCCCTTATTTTGAAAAAAGATAATAGGGTGCTTATGAGATCACCTTACTGTCAGTATATGGCCTCCCCCAGCTTTGCTAGGCAATGGCTCGATAAACACGTTCCCTCGGAAATAAATACGCACAACAAGGAGGATTGTTGGGTACTTTTCTATGCAGTCTCTGTCCTTTCAAATAGACACTTATGCAGTGAAAGGAAAGCAGGCGATTAGTTCTTCCAAGAACTTGTTTGTTTTCATTTTCCCCCACTCTTTGGGGGGGAGGAAATTAGTTAAGGTTATATTTTATTTAAAATGTTATTGTAAAATTCCCCCATTTGTCACTAGAGACATTTTATTTTATCAAAATGAAGTCATGTTTCTTATATTTTTGAGAATCGTATAATTTCTGGATCGGGGAAAGTGTTACTGAAATATAAAAGTTTGGGCTACCCTGGTTTTCTAAAGGTTTGTGACATCTGATACTCTATACTATAATTATATTTGTTATTGGCCATTGTTTATTTTTCTTCATCTTCACAGTTTTGAATTTTTACATTAATTTGTAAATTGTAAGCTCTTTGTAGACTTCCGGTGTAACCCTTGGATGGTACATCAGGTCAATAACATGGTCTTTACTTGTATCTCTTATATTGTATTTCACCACAGGTGTTGAACAGTAAGTGATATCTTATGCACATATTATAATAATGGGACAGTATATTATGTGATGGTGAGTAACCTGGTGTGGAACAGTTAGCAACAGCACGGGTAAGCAGAATGACAAGTAAAATCTTTGTCTTGTGAACTGCGCCACATTTATTGCCTCCAAGTGGTATGTTTTGTGCTTTTTATAGTAATAGTGATTACCTGGAAATTATGAGTAATAACTGGTACATTAATTTCCAGTAGGGAAATTTGGTACAGTTGCTACTTACTATTCTTAATAATCAGATCATTCACGTCTACCGTAGTATGTGTGTGCATAATTGGACAGTGGACATTGTCCAACATAATTACTGCATATTTGCTTTTATATTGTAATCATATTTGTTTTGTATCAAAATTTGTTTTTATTCCTATGGATGTGTTTTTAACATGTGTATGTAGTGGTAGCTCTATATGTATAAGGATTTCCCGTCTCTATAGGAATAAGTTGCATGATACTGGTTCTTTAATAGCAGCAGCCATATTTTGAGATTTTTATACTGATATGTATTAAGGTACGTTTGCTACCTGTATTGTGAATGAATTATATTTTGGTTCGAGTGGAACTTGCGCACAGCAGTGATTGACTGTGTGACATGTAGTTCAAGTTTTGACTTAAATTTGTGAACTTGTGAGGCCACATTTGTAAAGAATTTTTAGTTATATTATTTCAATAAAATTCATACGTCAATTAAGTATATTGTTTTTGCATTTTTAGCCTACTTTCCTTATTCAAAAAATGGACGTATGCTAATGAAATCACCTTGCTGTCTGTGTATCTCCCCCCTAAAAACTTTTGAATGCCTGGACCAATTTTTACGGAACTTAAGTGTGTAATATATAACACCTGAACCCAACGGCCTGATTCATAAACCCCTTCCATCAGTAATACCAACATTACAGTCTCAAGTGTCTGAGGCAAAACCTTAATAATGCTTGAATGTCTGTACCAATCTTCATGAAACTTTATAAATCATGCCACATGAAGTTACCTAATCAGCTTCATAAATCTCTTCGATCAGCAGTACCAATAATACTGCCTTTAGAATTGTTGCAGTAATAACCGTAATGTTAATTAAATGACTGAAACGTTCGTCACGAAACTTGGTATGTATATCGTGCCACCTGAGCCCATTTCAACGACATACATCATAAATTCCTCCCATGAGTAATACGAACATTACAGCCTTTCAGATTGCTGAGATAGAACCTGAATATTGCTTGAACGCCTGTACCAATCGGCATGAATCTTTGAATGTATTTCATACCACTGAACCAATCTCAGCAGCGCGCTTAATATATCCCTTCCTTTTATGCGGTATCACACTAGGATGCCAACGGGAGACCATAGCGCAGCTGCCAACATCTCGGTCAAACTCCATGTATTAATTTAGTAATATATCGCACCTGGCATCCTTCTGGCAGCGCTGCCAACCAAGATGCCAAGTGCTAATTCTGCTGGCGTCGCTGCCATGAAGGGCAAGGCCAAATCAACATCACACGACAATCAATCTAAGGTGTCTATTGACGTCCGTGCATGTATATGTGCTTGTGTGTATTTCTGTTTCTTTCAAACATGTCCAGTTTTGACACTGAAAGATTTATAATTGAAATTCAGTCCCGCCCGTCACTCTGGGATTCATCTTCTATTGAATACGCAAACCGGTACTTGAAAGAAAGAAACTTGGAAGAACTTGTGGAATTGTTTGGAGGAGGAGATCTATCTACAGTAGAAACTAAAGAATTAGGTAAGAAGTGTTTCTATGGCTTTATTTTTGTGGCTGCTTTCCAATATGCAACCTGATTTGTAAGCTTTTTAGCAATCTATAAATATATATACTCGTGTATATATATATATCTCTCACCACTTAATATTAAGGGCATATGTAATAATGAAAAATAAGAATGTAATTCTGTTCACGATTTCAGTAAAAGTTGTATGTACAGAAATAACTCCTGTTTTTTCAATCTGAAGTGCATAATTAAGTTTATTATTAAGTAATGATCACCTTTCCACATCTTAATTGTTACTAGTTCAGGGAGATGCGAATTTAAAAAAGTGTTGATGTGCGCAACCTTATCTCTCACGGTGTCACATCTCTGAAACTCGCGCTTACTAAATACCATGATATAAAGCTAATATGCTCAAGTGTTGTTCAAAAACTTGAAAGTCGGGTTACCAAATTGGAAAGTACAGTCTTATTTGTACACTGCATGAACATAATAATATATGGGAAAGAGTTACACAGGAATTTAAAATTATATTTTGTCATGTCAATTTATCATCCTATCCTGCAATGGCAAAGGATTTTCATTGACAAACTATTTGTAAATTTGCCGCGAATAGTAAGTGCTGATCTTCCACCTCTAGACAAATCTCTGGCCATTTCCATGTCACTTTGAAAGCCTTTCACTTGAGAGTATCATCATACTTATAACCCTCTCTTGAACATACAAAATTGTGCAGGACATAGCAAGTCTTCACAACTTTTATCGCCAAAGATATATCAACATTCAGTGGACGATGAAATATACACCATTTATTGCTCAAAATGCCAAATGCACGTTCAATATATCATGGAGCCCTAGATAGTCTATAAATAAATGTTCTTTTCTTATAACTGAGATTGTTTCCACCATATGGATGCATGTTTACATGTAAGCCAAATGCTGCATCGCCCACTATTACATATGGGACTTTAATTACACCATTTTCTAAGAGCCACTTTGGCTTAGGAATGTGTAAGGAATTTCTCACAACTTTCTCGCAAAGAGTACTTTCTTTAAATATAAATGAATCACTACCTTTACCATATGCATTCACATTTATATACGTAAATGTACCTTGCATCACAAACAGCAAGCAATACAGTAGAATAATAACTGTATAATGAGAAGCTTCATAACTTTTACTCTTCTCCAAGTATAATTAGAATGATCAAGTCAATAATGAGGTAGGCGGGGCATAGCACAAATGGGGGAGACCTATGCTTATAGGATACTGGTGGGAAAGCCAGAAGAAAATAGACCACTGGGAAGACCAAGGCGTAGGTGGGTGACAGTATTAAAATGGATCTAAGATAGGATGGGATGGTATGGATTGGATTGATCTGGCTCAGGATAGGGACCAGTGGAGGGCTCTTGTGAACAAGGTAATGAACCTTCAGGTTCCATAAAATGCTGGGAAATTTTTGAGTAGCTGCAGAATTGGCAGATCCTCCAGAAGGGCTCAGCTCCATGAGTAAGTAACGTATTAGGCTTACATCAACAGCCCCAGCCATAGGCTGGGAAAAATATTGGCATGGCAGTATTTATTGAAGGAGAACAGTAGTGTTTACTACTCACTCTGTGTCCAGTATTACAGGTGCAGGAGTTGGGACTATGTTTTATCTACAGTGGTAAAGTAGACTTGTGTACCCTTGAGTGGATGAAGTCAAAGACACACTTATAATATCAATGACAAGAAATTTAATTTCTTGCATTTGTATGTACAAGCAAAGATATACCGTATCTCAAGTTTGTCAGACATGGTGTTAACTCATCTGTGTTCTGTTGCAGTGGTGGAGATATTGACCAACACACATTATCAGAAAAACAGAAGGATGTTGCAAAAGGAAATAATTGTTCATCTGATGTCATGCCCAACCTCATAAAAATGTAAGAATTTAGTACCTGAGGGTTTGCCTGCCACAGTATAGAGTATGGACACAGTGTCCAGTCTGATGCTCACACATTGAAGATGACAAAGAAGCATTATGTGCCTAAGTATTTGTCAGTCTGCACCAGAAGTGAGAAAGCTGCATTCAGTTTCAGCACCTTCAGCATTAGAATAGTTAGTGAAATTATATGCAGCAACATAGGCTGTTTTGATTGGGTGATCAGCTGTATGAATAACAAATTTCCATTTCAGTGGCAGTTTCATAATCCATCATCAGGGGTTAATTGTATGAGTGATGCAGCAATTTGGCCACTGTATACATACAGTTGCTCTTGGAATCTGATGCCCTCGTTGCAGATGGACTAATGGAGAGAACAGTGGGTGGAGTCAGTGGTTCGCTTATATCCAGGGCAACTCCTTATTTCCTAACATGGGAAAACTCAGATGTTAGGAAATGTTACTAGTGCTTGTGTGTTGATTGATTGATATATGCTGGTAGCCATGGTCACTGATTAGCCTAGACTGAATCCTGTATTCCTGTTCAAGTTACTGGGATGTAACAGGGCTGGGCTGGGCTGGACTGGTGGGCATGTACTATATAGTTGTAGCCAGTAGTGTGGCATGTGTAGTTCTTGCCAGTACTTTTGTATACTGTAGTTAATTGTATGCAGTACTGCATTATATTTGGAGATGGTACATGGATGCTAGTGGCCCTTGAGACTGGGTTACATCCTGACATCATCAGAGAAATGGGATTTAGTGTGTCTGTCTGAGAACCTAGCTACCAGTGCACATCAGCAAAGCATAACCATTGACACACAAGTACTGGGACTGCTTCCTTCATTCCACATTATCCGTGTTAAATGATGCTGATCATAACCAAATACATGATGAGAACACCTGATCACCTGCTGTTCTCCAGGTCCATCTCAATGGAAGCAGACATTTTCTGTGAAGCACTGGAAATTGATTACACAATGACATGGGGGTTTGCCCAAGGAGATTTTTTTTTTTTAGTAATTGAGATGGGTTGCAGGTGAGTTGGAAGTTGAACCCGTAAATCCGTAGTTTTGTCTTCTGCTCCATGCAGTCTTTCTGAACCAGTGTGGCAAGACATTGAATTTTTTGTTTTTATGGATTTAATGAAGTGTGGTAACAGCAATTCAGTCTAGTATATCATGGATGTATGGTGCTGTTTGTTAAAATGTTTCTGTCCGGATACGCCTATGCATATCTTGGTGCCCAAGTTGTAATGACACTGACATGAAAGGTAAGTGAAATATATGTAATATGTTTGCTGTAAGGATGCATGTACTATTATGTACCATTTGAATTGAAATAAAGGCTTAAAGCCCATGTTGAACTCTCCCTCATCCCAGTTTTCACACTGTGTATTTTGTAATAGTTTCTGGACTTCTGTTGATTATCTGTGCATGAAGTTTTTCTTGTGTTTTTGTTATTAAGTAAACACTAAGCCATGAACACGTATGGGGGAGTGAAACTATAGATCCACGTTTTCTTGACCTCGTCACTGGACGGAACTGAGTGGTCAGCTTCACGCCCCGGCCACTTTACCCCCTGTGCCCATTGGATATGAACGTGGGTGGGTCCCAGGGCCGGTCTGGACGACGTGAAGGAGAGAAAATTCCTGACCCTTCAGGCATCCAGCCCACAGCCAGTCGCTGTCCCGGCTCTATGGTAGCTAGTAGTGCATACAAAATTTCGATAGGAAACCCAAAAGAAAGAGACTGATAGGAAGACTTATGTTTATATGGAATGATAATATTAAAATATATATTGAGTAAATGAGATGAAAAGTTATGGATACTGATTCACCTGGCTCCAGATTGGGACCACTGGATAGGGTAATGAACCGTCTGGTTCTGAAATATGCTGCAGTTTGTGTAGCTGAGCTCAACTATTGGCCTATCGCGGAACATTCAGCTCCACGGCTTCAATTCATGAGCCCGTTTCTTTCAACTTGAAACTGAGTGCTAGATATATTTAGGCGTACACCCCAGACACTGACCTACAGCAACATTTCTCCTACAGGTCTATTACACAACCCCCCTGTTAATGATAACATGTTTCCATGTAACACTTCAAACAAGGGACCTTTCCAAAGTCTTTGTTTCGAACCATGCGGTGCCAAATATGAACTCAAGTCTCATAAATCCACGATTCCCAGAATTACATTTGCCCACTTGAAGAATCTGAAAGGAAACCTGTATCTGCAGATGAGCCGTAACTGAACAAAGCGAAACCTGACATCTGCGTATGGCCCGTGTGGGCATATTATCTGTCATAATTATGTAGAACACATCCTCTTAACTACCTTTAAGTACTTTTCTTATAAGTATTTTGTTCAATGATTCCATTATCCCTATTATATATATTACATAGGATAATCCAATGGGAAAGAGTAATGCATGTAGAATATTAATGGGAAAGCCAGAAGGAAAGAGACCACGGGGAAAACCAAGGCGTAGGTGGGTGGACAATATTAAAATGGATCTTAGAGATAGGATAGGATGGTATGGATTGGATTGATCTGGCTCAGGGTAGGGACCAGTGGAGGGCTCCTGTGAACACGGTAATGAACCTTCGGGTTCCATAAAATGCTGGGGAATTCTTGAGTAGCTGCAGATTTGGCTTCTCAAAAGGAGCTCATCTCCATAACAGGATAATACAAATTATAGGTTAGTCTAACACAATGCAATTGGTTTTTAATTCAATGTCCGAGTGAATAAAATCATCGCATTTGGACGTTTGCAAAACTTCTAATATTTCCTTTTTTTTTTTCGTACGGAAATATGAAACTTCCTCCATGTGAATAATATTCATCAAATGAGAGGTTTACTAGTGTGGCCATGAGGTTGTTCGGAAAGAAGTCATAAAAGCGAAACGAATCTGTAGGATTCCAACAGGTCCTGCCATGCTGAGTCGCATGAACACGATGACGTGGCATGTAGACGAATGTCTCTGTGCGAAGTGAAACAGGGCAACTGCTTTATATTTCCAAATTCTCTTCTTATGAAAAGAATTAACATCGTCAATGATCATTATAAGTTACAATTATTTAAACGTTGTATCTGAATTGAGCCCGAAGGGTTTGGGGTAGTGAGAAAACCGAGCATGTGCCTCTTTTTGAAAAAAAAAAAATTGAAGAAAAAGGAAATGTATCGAACATTCTTACAGAAATTAATATTATATTTAAAACTATTCTTCTACCCTGAATACTCTTTAAGAGTGATCCCGTAATGATATTCTTAACTGGCTTCAACTGTAGGAAAATTCTCTGCCTGCACATGTTCACATATCTGAACATCAATCCGCTTATTCTACAAACGAAAATGGCTACAAGATAAAACGAATTTACAATATCTTCCCAATTTGGTTTTCGATCTAAGTAGGAGGTATATATGAGATACCACAAATTAAGTTTCATTGCATAATGAAACTAAAAGAAATATTGAAATGCCAGTTTGTAGGAAATGGCGAACAATTAATGTCGAAGAGAAAAATGGTCCAACCCTAGTACATCTGCATTTGTCACAAACGGGAGGACTTACCTTGCCCACACCGGTCCCGCAGACAGAGTGACGTCCGACCCTAACCACGCTAACCACCGCTAACCACCGAACCACCGAACATGTCGGAACGTGTCGGAACACGTGATCTACAGAGCAGTGATGGGCGGAGAGGGGTGGGGTTCGAAACCGCAAGAACAAGAAATGAGCAGAAAATTTTTACGTGATATGACGTCATGTCCAACCTTCCTTCCTGTCATCTATGATGGACAATTACGTTAGGTTCGACAAATAGTACCGAACTATGTACGGCAGATGTCGGCAGCGCAATTGGTAACTTTGTGACCTCGTATTACGGCCACAACATCAATCCGATCAATCCTAAAAGTGTTAACATTATGGCCATCGTGTGGCCTCATAGCTGTGCATGTACACTTCGGAGGTGCATGTTCCCACTATATACAGGATAAAAAAGGATGCATGTGTTTATCCAAAACAATACACATCTACCAGGCTCTACTGTGCCATTACTTAGGCCACAATCTGGTTCTTCATTACCATGAGAACCTGAAGACTGTAGTAACAACTGACTTCGGTAATTTACGGTTGGTGAAACTAGATTATAGATATACATTCTTTATAAATATAATGTTGTATTTTATGTCACAGTTCAGCCATGCAGTCCATAACAAGAAATTCCAGATATCTGAGTGCAGCAGTCTGCCTATGGTACTGTGTGCGTATATGCACCTGCCTACCTACCTACTGTGCTCCCAGCACTCACTAGCTCGCTAAGGCTTTCCTCTTTTTAGCGGACTTTTGAAATGTTTATTTTGTGCCGGAGGCGTATTTACAGGTGCATCATTCTCCATGTCTGACTGAAAATCTGGAGTAGAGAATGCACCATTAGATTCACTTTGTGTTGTATTATTATCAGTGCCTGTCTCAATACAGTCTTCCGAAACGTCAGGAACACTACTCGACATATTTCTCGGTTCAACAGTATCAGTTAAATATCGTAGGTGGTTGAAGAAAGGCTATTTAAGCTCCTTCACTACCAGACCTTTTGAAGTTGTATTTCTTGAGTTCCTTCCTGAACATGTCCCTCAGTCCCCTCCATCTCTTCATAACGTCCTCAATTGAAATACCAACAAAAATACCGGAAATAATACTTACATACCCCAAACAAGTGATCAAATTACAATAAGTATGTTATTCTTTTCAGGTGTCTAGCAACTGGATCATCGTTCAAAACGCTGGGGTACTCCATTCGAAAGTCATATGTAACCGTCGGGAGAATTATTCACGAAACTTGTAAACTGATATGGCAATCGTTACACAATGAACATATGCCATTTCCTTCGGAAGAACAAGTAGATGGCACAGCCGCTGCATTTTGTAAGAAATTGAGATTTCCAAATTGTGTGAGAAGCATAGACGGAAAGCATATTCGAATTAAATGCACACAACATTCTGGTAGTATGTTCTTCAACTACAAGAAACATTTTTCTATCGTATTGTAAGCAGTGGTAGGAGCCGACTACAGGTTCATTTGTATCGACATCGGAGCCTATGGAAAGCAGAGTGATAGCGGTATCTTTGGTCACTCCATCTTAGCTAAACAACTCGAAAATGGCGCCCTTAAAGTGAACTGTGAGACTGAATTACGCGCACCCTCTGTTCTAGTTGGGGATGAAGGGTATCCCCTGAAACCATTTCTGATGCGCACATACCCTCAACGGAATCTAGGACCCGAAGAAAAAAATTTTAATGAACGTTTGTCATATGCAAAACAAGTGGTAGAGTGAACAATGAATGGAGAGTACTTCTGAAAGCATTGGGAGTCACTCTCGAGCGAGCTGCACAACATTATTATAGACAAAGAAGGAATATCAGAATTACTACGTCCTACACTTGTATCAAAAAACACTATTGTAAATAGATTTGCAACCAGAGGTGAAAACAGGAGTACTGCTAGAGCTTATGGTGTAAGAGACACTTTCAAAACTTATTTTGTACTTTAGTGTGACGGGAAGAAATTAATCTTGTGCTCCCATCGGAGGCGAGTGCCACGTCAAGGCGACAAGAAATATGCTCCCACCTCTTGTGGCGGTCACAATATTTGCCTAGCTACAGTATTACAATAATATCCGGATTTCCGTCTGCCGCTGTACTGACGGTGTGTAAGGCGTGGGTTTACCTCTCCCAGTTACGGGGACGTCGAGACATATTTTCCAGTTTCAGCTGTGGATGCAGGAATGCTGTATAATTTATCCTGTCCCTTTTTTCTGTTTCGCTTGTTATGCACAACAACTGCTGTAATAATGTTCTGCGTTTTATTTTCTTGTATTTCAAGCTGCATCCTTATGACACCTTAAAAGGATTGTCATGGCCATCACTACGAATATTAGAACAAATATTTGGGCTCATAAAGCTATAACAAATTAATGAGGCATATAATGTTATTTACATCAGCAGCTAACGTTTCAGCATATTTAAAATTTTAAAGAGATTGAACTTGATTCTTCCTAAATTTAACATATCAAGAATAGAGATAGTTTGACACACAACGGGTATAGGAAACGGTGGTGTCACTGAGGTGAATCTTTGAGAAATTAGTTGTGAAAACGTGAATTGGGAAGAATTGGCTTGGTACAGGTTTTGTGGAATCATTAACTGTCATCAGGTTTCCTACTGATCAGTTCAGTAATTCTGAGATGTTCCAGGGGCGCACAGCACCATGGATTTGTGTTGCCTATGAGCCTAGGAGCCGCGATAACGTAGTCGGTATAGCGACTGACTACGGGCTGGACGACTGAGGGGTGGGAGTTCGCGTCCTTGTAGGGTCAAGAATTTTCTCTTCTCCATGTCAGCCTGACCGTCTCTGGGGACCACCCAACCTCCTATCCAATGGATACCGTGGGCTCTTTCCCTGGAGGTAAAGCGGCCGTGACGTGAAACTGACCACTCACTTCCAGCTAGTGCCGAGGTACATAGAATGTGGGTCAGTACGTCCACTCCCCCATACACCTTCATGGCGTAGTGCTTAATTAGTTAAGCACAGAGGCAATTTTATCTTTGCCTTTATGGGCCTGTGAACGCAACACAATTATCCTTCTTAGAGTTAACGTTTACAAGAAACTTATTATATAAATAACGTATTGAAATAATATCAACATTTCACGCTATGCTACCTGCTTTGAGCCTACTTCCTGAAAAATAAAATCAGGCTAAAGAGATCGCCTTTCTGTTTGTATTTATGTATCATCCCTTACTGTTGCTACGCAATGGCTCGGTGAACATTTTCCCGCTGCAACCAATACACACACAACAATAGAATTGTTACATCTGCCATTTTCTATGCGGCCGATGTGTCAAAGGAAAGTAGACGATTAATTGTTCACAGAACATCTTGTTATATCAGTATTTGCATAAACCTAAAACCTAAACATAAACCTTCATTGCGTGGTGCTTAATTAATTAAGCACAAGGACAACTCCACCTTTGTATTTTACCCTTCTCCTTTAGGTAGGCACGCGGTAGCGTAGTTGGTTGAGGCACTATGCTACAAGCCGGAAGGTCGCGGGTTCGATTCCCGATGAGGTGGATATTTTCAATTTAACTAATCCCTTCCAGCCGCACTATTCTTGTTGTCCCCTCATATCTGTAAGTTTCGCCGGTGCGTAAGGCTGACAACCTTACTGCCATCTGTGAGCCGATGGTCTAGATATGTGGGATCCTCGACGTTTCACAATCCTATGAGCCTCCACGAACTGTTACAGGGTTAACTCTACTTTTTTATACCATTGTAAATATTTAAACAAAGTGCGAGGGTCTATAATCTGTAAGTCAGTGCAGCGAGACATGTGAAGGTTAATTTTGCAAAAATACATATAACTTTCCGGTTTGTTTGACGACATAATCAATTGCTCAGATTATACAGGGTCAAATGATAGGAGGATTACTGCAAGTGGATATGTTCTGAAACGGATTGATCGCGGCCTTCTTTGAGGCATGATCCCGACACTCTCCTGCAGTCACACAATATCCCGGCCAGGAGAGCCGAGATTTGAGCCAGGAACCTCGCGAACACGAAACGGGATTGCTACCCACTCAACAGTGACGTTTTTTGAAATAATATATTCGCATTTAGAGACATTGAACAAAACAAACAAAACAAACTCCGTGGCCTGTAGTCCGCAAGTGAACTATACCGACCGAATGACCACCGCTTTTTGACGAAGTTAGTGCCAATTTTAGAGGATAGAGGGTATCACGTGGTCAGCGCAAGGAATCCCCACGGCCGTTAATCTCGGTTTACTAGACCGGAGCCACTATTTCCTTGAAGTAGCTCCTCAGTTATCCTCACGAGGCTGATTGGACCCCGTTCCAGACCCACTAATTCTCAGAAAATCTGAGAGCGTCGGATGTCGAACCCGGACCTCTAGATCTGTAGCCAGGAACTCTGACCACTAGACCACAGAGGCGGCAGAGAAATTGAATGTCAGTGCTAAAAAGTTATACAAATAATAAATATAGCATTTGAAAAAAATTTCTTTACTGATGCACGCATTCTCAAGCTTCTAATATTTGATTCGAATAAAGTAGGCCCGGTATTCTTTTATATCAAAATTAAGAAGTAGTTTGTGCCAGATATCGAATCCTGACTTCCTATTAGTTGTGTAAAATACTTTGAATTAATGTATAAGCCCAGATGGAAGGTGACTTCCTGTTTTCCCAATTAGCAAATAGGAAAAACATTTGTTTGACAAAAAAAAGAATGCATCATTTAGCTGTAAGTGAGTTCAGTAAAAACTATACCGCTAAGAAATAATACATTCTAAATTTAACACCTTAAATCTAATTATAGGTATTTTCACAAATAGAATTATCAATTATAACTCCTCATTATCATTTTCATATTTATTCTTAAGGACCCGAAAATAAGGCTACCCTTGAAGAAAGACATCTTCTGGGATGTGGCGCAGTATAGAAATTGTGTTAACCGACGTTTCGGAGGAACGCATCGCGTCCATCTTCAGGGTAGAAGACAAGAAGAAATCCGCTAGCTAACCAGCTAGAGCAGGTGCAACAGCAGGTCGGTTCACACAAGATCTACACGGCGCCACATCCCAGAAGACGGCTTTCTTCATAGTCACCGCCGTGAAAACCTCAAATCTTACATAGGCAGTGATCTAAGAAGCAGTGATATAAAAGCTCTCATATTGGAGCTAATACACTATTTGGCCTTTACAACAAGGCTACCAACATTCCCCCACTTATTCAGTGTACAAGTATGTCTACCATTTGTTTAAACTTTTGGATACAGAAGTGTCCGATTTCATTCAATCCTCTGCTTCGCATTCGAGGAAGGAATATAAATTGGCCTTAGTCTGTCATTAAAGAACACGTTCAAAGCTTTCTTCAGGGTTGTCTACATCTGCAGCTTAGCGACTTCCGCCACGCCCTGAACACTCATATGCCTCAGGGGGTCGTGGGTTCAAGTCCATGAGTTATCTCAAGGTCTCCTTCAGGTAACAGCAACTCTCTCTTGCTCCGCTTTGGGTGTGGTTATTTTTGCTGATTTTGTTTTTCGTCTTAATTCAAATAGAGACTGAACACCTTTTTGCTATATGCCCGTCACTCTGAGCCACGAGGCACATCTATGAATGACTTCGGTGCCTGACCCTGTGCTGCAAATTGGCCTCATCCGGTTTAATATTAGCCGCAGTGCATTTATGTGTTTTGGATGATTTTCACAATAAACGACCGTTATGTCTCCAAATGGAGTAACATCGTGTTTCCTGTAAAATAGGAACTAAATTTACTAATATTAGTGAGATGAAATATTCAAATTAAATCAACAAAGCCTGCGAAAATATAGACCCTATTTTTTTTTTCATTTTCTTTGAAAATTACAGGTGAACTACTTGTGTCTAACGGCTCATCAGCTAAAACTGAACATATCTATGTCAAGATGAACGTAAGAGAGGGAATGAAGGAAGTTTTGCTGAAGCAGAACTTCAGCATGGAAGGAACTCATAAATTTCATTTCATTTCTGCCGGAAGAAACGCCTCTTCAATTTCGGATCAGCGAGTGTACGATGACTAAGGATATTACCTTCAAACTGACCAACGCCAGTTCCCCTCAAATTCCTCACAGTTTATAACTATTAATAATTGAAAGGTACGTGATTAGTTCTATTATACAAATATTTTGTTCTATATTTTCCATTGTCTGACGTTTGTTGGATTCTCACGACGTTTCGAGAAACTCATTTATTTTTATTTTCTTGTAATAGGCTGTCGTAGTATAACAGATTTATTATTACGCCTATTATTTTAATATTAGTGGCTACATTTGAAAACGTGATACGCGACTTTTATTTCATACCTGAATAGGATTTAAAACCTTCTAAGTTTATGAGACAAAGCAAGGCCAAGGCTCGAATCCGACTGTAACACCAATGAACAATGATCCTGTAACTTGCTTTGTGAATATCATGTTGCAAAATGACCGAGATGTATTTATATATCAGTTAATGCAGAACGGATCAATGAACAAAAAATGTTCAAGTACGTTCTTTAAACTTTCGTAATAACAGTAAACATTTTCGAAGAGTGAAACTCCAGTATCTTCTGTCTATAACACAGCGTTGGTCATAAGATAACCTAACCCTGCTCTTTTTTTATCTAAATAAATCGTGAAAAATATTCTATGATTAGAAAAGGCCAGTGATTATATCGGACTGTGACTTCTGCCTGATCATTTGTTATTTTAAAGAACTGCATGTTATGAGCTCTCCCTGTAAGTCTGAGAGTGCTCAACTGCCCAAGGAAACCTCGGCCTGTACGGAATCCAATAGTTAATGTATGTCTCAACCTGCACATTTAAAAATTATTCCGTTTGACTTAATTGTGAACCAATTGAATCCATTTCACACATTCACAACATTTTTCCTCGAAGATTTACGCCAAATTCCCTCATATGACCTCCATCTCTGATTTCATCGGACCAGAATTTTGTACAAGTATGAGGTACATATATTGCCCCATTCATGTAAAATATTCCACCAACCTGTCCATCCCTAATCGTCCTAATGACATTTAGTTAAAGAGTAACCGTTCCTGAAGTAGTCATTTCACTGAGTGATTAATTTATAACTGCAATCTAGTATTAAACACCGTATTCTTCATCTCAGTGGACATAAAGCATAAAAGACTGTTCGCAAATTATGCTGGAATTGTCCTCAATACATATATCGGTCCTCTTGACTATGTTATGAGAGACTCATGTAAGCTTGTAAGCCTTGGTGCTATAATCATAAGGCGCTGATTGCAGAAACTGTAATTATCTCAGCAATGTATTCTTTAACAGGAACTGTTTACTGCAATTGAAGACAGACTTGAATTCCTTCGGAAGCGAATGATCGTGTTTCTATTCAAGGTCCTGAGTTTTGAGTGTCGTCATAATTATTGACCTCGTGATCACAGAGAGAGGCCACGGCAAGCCCCATGCCTGTTCACACCACAAGATTACAAGCCTCAGCATCCTTTTCGTCCAAAGTCACTGCATTTCAGACTGGTCCATTTCTATGGGACAGGGGACACTTGTAGAGTGTTATGCCTAATCGATCTGAACACTCGGAATGCAACATCAGATTACAAATTAATTTGCAAATGTAATGAAAGTAATTATTATTATTAAATATTTCACGTTAAAGGATGAACACAGCAAATTGCTGAGAATGTTTGTACCTAAGAGAGAGGAAATAATGGCACTGAAGGAAGCTACATAAAGAGGAGTTTCAACCTTTTACTCTTCTCCAGATATTATTAGGGATTCAATGAAGGACAACACACATGAGAGAACTCAGAAATGCGTACAAAATTTTGGTCAGGAACATGAAGGTATGAGACCACTTGGAAGACGTAGTCGTAACTGAGAGGATAATATTGAAATGAGAACTGAAGAAATGGTTTCGCAGTTTCAAGATAGGATTCAATGGTGAGCTCTTGTGGATGTGGCAATGAACTTCCGGCTTCCAATAATAACAAGGAATTTCTTAAATCTTTGATCTACCATTGACTTTACGAGAAGGATTATGTTAGTTAGTTAGTTAGTTAACTATTCATTTAGATCGTAAGATCGAAACTTCACTGGAGACTCTGGGAGACCAGGAGGCTTAATGCAATGAAGGAAGAATAAAGACTAAGTCCAGTTACAGGCGTTTGTTAATGGATTGTAGCTTATTCAGCTGATGAATGGATTTTATGCTTTTATGGAACCCGAAGCTGCAGATGCGCATTGGGTTGGAGGCTTTCCTGACCCGGCTCAGTACAGTGTGCATCTTCGTACGTTTCACTAAAATGAACGCTAATCTAAGCCTGGGTTTCATGCAACTATGTTTCTCAATGAAACTTTCTTCTGATTTATTACTTCGTACTGCATATCCTGGACATCTCATCTCCATAAAAATGTTAAGAAAAACGCATCTTACAAACTTTCACGCTGTGTTATTCCTTCCTCCCGTTAGACAGGTAACAATGATTATAACATTAAGATATGTAAAAAAAGGAACAAAAATATTTATTTTAACACAAATACATACACATCAATGGCACACTAGACACTACGTTAGTAAGGATGTTAATTTAGCTTTTGTTGAAACTGTAACTAAAACCATCGGGTGTCCTGTTCAGATTAAGTTTTCCTGGAGGAAAAAATCTATGAGGTGGAGGTGTCGTGGGATTGTACTGGGGGATGGAGTTCTGTTGGGGCTGATAATTATATTGTGGCTGGGGATTGTATTGAGGCTGAGGGTTATACTGTGGCTGAGGGTTGTACTGTGGTTGTGGGGGAGGGTTGTACTGGTGTTGTGGCTGGTACTGTGACGGAGGATTGTACTGGGGTTGAGGCTGGTACTGTGGCTGAGGTGCCACTGGCGCAGGTGCTACGGGCAAATGGGCGCCACTGGCCCGGAACCCGTCCTTGCCCGCTGTGTAAGTGACAGTCCTGCGCTGGCCGCTAGGGTCCACATAGCTGTAAGATCCATGACGGTTACCGTTAACATCTGACTCTTCCTTGAACTCCACGCCGTCTTCCTGAGAGTAGGCTGCACCAAAGGTACCATCCCCGGCCAAGTAACGTTGTTCGCTCAGAATGGCAGCCGTCTGAGGGGAATCACGGTATTGCGCCAATGACAGGACTGCTAGCGCCAACAGCACAACCTGCAGAGGAAGCGTTCGTAAGCTCAGGCTGGGTGTGAGAGCAACTGTCAGCGTTATTCGCGCCTGGTGAAGGCTAGATGCAAGCATAAAGGCATGGGCAATATAATGCTAGCGTCACAACGCCCGGTGCAAAACAATTTTGTAAAGGAAACTTTGCTAACCGATTTATGATTATCAGAATGTTAGTGTGTTCTGGAAGATAAACCAAATTCCAGAAGACCAGCGTAAAGGCGTTACCTAGTTCCAGGGTGACCGAATGATGGAGGTGCCGAATTCATGGCCATGACCTAACCTAATTCCAGAAGAAGTGAGTAATAGCAATAACTGGTTTCAGACGAATCTGGTTGTCATACTGCTAGATCCAAAACAATCTATTCGGGGGAATGCCTAATTCCGTATTAACTTGCTCATGGCTGTGTCTGAGCCTAATCCAGATGAATCCATTGATAACAATACAACCGTTATACTTCACTCGTCTTGAAGGAAATGCGATTTCCTAATTTTAGATTATTGTAAGTTACATTAACCTACTTTTTATTCTTACCTTTGGTTATGTTGTTTATTGTACTGACATTTCATAAGTAATTCAATAGACCAATTTTAATTCCTTCCATCTAAACACTGAATGTGTTACACGAAAGATTATTTGAAAGGAAGGGGTGCCTATTTTAAGGTGCCATTTAATTACTTTTGTAAAAGTTAATGGGAATTGGTTAAGATTAAACCTAAACAAGTACCTTGTAGTCACTCAGATATCTTGTTTAGGAATCTTCATTATTTAAAGATATTAAACATTTTGTATCCCTCTCTATGAGCTATTCATCTAGACACGACACCTTCCACAACGAAATCAACCTACAAGAGAAAGCAAAAACATAAATACGCACGACGCCCATATATCAAATGTAACACGTAATTCTAAAAACCAACACAAGCCCAAAGTTTCAGGTCACGCAAGAGAAGACCTCTTCTGCTGTGATCAAAAACCGACACTATTTAATAACACCATACACGACAACAAATGAATTTAGTGTTTAATATCTTAGCATATAATTTATACGTTGTCATTGAAGAGAAAATGCTTCTGCAGTGATCCAGGAATAAACATCATTTAATAACTTCACAAGAAATTAAATATTTTATTATTTTAATTCTGTTTTATACATACGTTTGCATTAAACTGACAAATAAAACGTATCACCTCCCCAGTTGTAAACACTGGCCAATGTAGGGGGAAATAAAAGCGAAGAAGAGAGAGTAAATATTTTTCACGCGACCCCCACTTCCCGTTGCGCCATCCACGTCACAATATATAAAGTTTCTGCACGAATCCTGGTGACGGAATCAATAATAATTTGAAGAAAGCAGTCTTCTGGGATGTGGCACCATGTAGATGTGGTGTTAACCGACGTTTCGGAGGAACGTATCGCCTCCATTTTCAGGGCAGAAGGAAAAATAAGAAATCCGCAAGCGAAGAGACCGCGAGAACCGCTACAAGCAGTCTGCTATTGCAAGACAGTACATAAGTTGCGTACGCAGGTACATATATCCATAGCTCAGTCAACGCTGTTATTCTTATGTTCATGATATATAAACACTTCTGCGATGTTACTGACTGGACGGAACATCAGATACGTAGTGGACATGTGACATGTCGCAGAAAAAATATGAGATTCTTTAAGAGCAACAACCTTTATGTGAAAAATTAGTATTAGGCTACATAAATCAGAAAACAGCTTCTGATATTATGTAATGTGATATATGCAGTACTCTGAAATTTGTAACAACAGACTTAAAATGCAATATGTGAACATAAGGCCAATGGAGTGTTCAAAACAGCAAGGACACCTTTCAATAAATAAATAAATAAATAAATAAATAAATAAATA
>NW_019721770.1:1089356-1090969 GCF_002891405.2 Cryptotermes secundus | reverse complement strand
TCATCATAACCACATGGGTCAGGCCCCAATGGGCCAATCAGTGGCCGCCGTGCCGAGTGGACCCAGTTGGACTCCACCCCCCCCCCCACTAAGCGAATAAAAAAAATTTAAAAAATTATATGTATATTTATGTGTATTCTTTCTACTCCGTTATGAAATACATATGTTCATTCTGTAATTCCATATATTAAAGTTCCTTTTGAAAATTGAGTAGTCGCTCAGACATTTAAGAAATTCCCGGCCTTTATGTTACCCAAGGTTCATTACTCTGTTTACAAGAGCCCACAGTTCGATCATATCCTGCGCTAGATGAATCCGCTCCACACATATTCACTTTTGTCTATATCATCGTGTGTCTAAAAGGAATACTTTATTCCGTTAATTTCCAAGAAGTAGCCATCAGATCTAATCTGTTTAAAATTAGAATAGTGGGTCTCATGTTTGTATTTTAACCTACACCACTAGACATGGACACTGAATCTACTCCAGAATTCCCAAAATCTCAAAATGAATTTAGTCATATTTTACTTAAGCCTATTAACTGGCCGATTCATGTTTAATGTCGATCCACAAAAAAAGCAAAAAAGTTAAGCTCTTTCTGTACCAGGCCGTGATGGCACATAGGGTTTTGAGAAGTTGAGGGTCCCACATTATCTAGACAATCGGCTGAAAGATGGCGGTAAGGTTGGCAGCCTTACGCGCCGGCCGCGCTTTACTCCCCAGGAAAATTATTGAATTAATTCCTGGTACCCATTTCTGTTAGAGGCTGAGTCGACCCCAGGGCCATAGCGCGACCGGAAGGATTAGGTCAATTGAAAAAAATCCAATGACCTCGTTGGGACTTGAACTCGCAACATTCCGGTTTGTGGCTACTAACTACGCTACGTCGATCCATATCTAGAGATATTTTATAGTATATCAGTATCACAAATAATGAATTGACAAGGATTTGGAAGGAAGCTCTCTTGGCCTACATTCTACTGGGAAGACTAAAGAAATGAAACACGGTTCAGGGTAGTCGGTAACTCAATGCGGTTATAATTCTAGAAGCCTAGACGTAATTTGTTTGTTAATGTTACAATTCGCCATAATGGAATATGACGCGAACATGTGTACTTGATTAAAGTGATGTAGATTAGCGCCAAACGAGAAGCTTTTATGAATACGTTAATGGCCCGCGAGTCCCATAAAGAACAATATTTGGGTCACCTGAGAAACTACGAAACTTTCAAGAAGGGCTGTGATTCATGGAGTTACATAATAAAAGTCCATTCATTTCGGTTCAAAATACAGCAAGTTATTCCCAGTTGGTGTAAAACCGGGTTCTGAGATTCTGCAAGCACTTTCTGTCGCCCCATTCTTCCCTTCCATGGATCATCACGAAAGAGAGAAACCTAACAGTTTAATATTTACTGGAAGCTCGGCGTGTTTACCGGCGCTCTTGATTGAAGTTTTCGTGACTTCATGAGTCACTTCATGTCAATGTTGCGATTCCTTCTTACAATCGATCACGACTCTCTTGTTCCATTCGGCTCCGAGCGGGATCAGAGGTTGTTCTTTCCTTCACTATATTCAAATCAAATTTGGGAACAGCCGTAAGCTCTTTCCGCGGG
>NW_019721770.1:1030219-1089209 GCF_002891405.2 Cryptotermes secundus | reverse complement strand
GGGGGGGGGGGGGAGGTTAAAGTTGCGAGGAATTACATCTCCATTCCACGGGAAGTGTTCATGGCGTGGTGCTGAATTAAGCACAGGGACAATTGACCTTGTTGTCTTCTTCCAAATCCTTACTCATTCACCATTCATTACTACCTTTCTCACTCATTCCATGCTATATAACCTCATCAGTTAAACATTTTCGTTAAGTAACCGAAGATTTAGTCGGTAATATTGTTGTCTAAGAAATGTGCGGATTTGTCCTACTAAATTATTTCTTTTGCGAGTTGGAATTCCTCTCCGCAGGTTCATGTTTCTCCTCATTCTTCTGTGATGGCCGTGCGGTGGGGTGATCCCCCATCCAGGGGTCTCTGTCGATTGATTCTTTATGGATTTAAAAATCTACTACGTATAACATCCAGACAGGCTCTGGGGCCCACCCAGCCTCCTATAATGGGCACTGGGAGCTGTTTGCCTGGGGGTAGAGCGGCAGGTGCGTTATGCTTGCAACTTATTTCTTATATCTAGTGCTGAGATTTAGAATTGTGTAGCTCTACCTCCACCCCCCTTAACTCACAATGGCGTAACTTTACCCTACTTTATCTTATACAAGAAGGCCAAGAGTCGAATTTGTTCATTGCTGCTTGTTACGTTGTTTTACAGGATATGAAACCAGTTACTTTGCTTCCAGAGTACAATTTAGATAAAGTTGAACTCAAGCATTAAAACCTTCTTCTCTGTAATGTGTTGTACTGTTATGGGGAACTTAATGCACGTTCTCTTCAAAGCCTTTCGGTCGCAATTCTCTTTACGGTTTTGCCTCCGAGAAGGCAATTATCAAACAAATATTTTCTTTATCTAAACGACCGAACTGAAAGATTTAAAATTTCTAGAAGCCTTAGCAGTTGTGGGGATACAGCCGGAAAAAACAACTTTTCCATTAATGCTAAATTGTTGTTTAAGAACGGACAATTAGCATCCGGGAGATTTTTCTAATGACTCATGCAAATTTAATGGACGACAGACCAGAGGATGAAGGCTGTTTTACAGGTTCATATATTTGATAAGAAAAATATCAATGTTGTTAACCCTGTGCTTTTAAAGGCTTTTATAGCCCAACAGACCTTCAGAAATACGTATTCTTGGCAAAGAAAGTTGTAAGAATGCTCCTATTGGCTTCACTATTCAGGATTATGTCCGTCCGTCTGTGCACACATAACTCCGAGAGCTAAACGGATTATAGTGATTGCTTTATTGGACATTTCAATAAATATAATTAATATATTACAATTTCAGCTTAAAATGGAACAATAGCGGACACTTTTCAAGAAGACTTAAAGCGTTTCTGGGCCCATCTCGAGCAAAACTCTCTAAATATTTATTGGAGCGACGAATATTTTGAGCAGTCATTGTACAGAAACACGATGCACACGTTTCATTCTCAGTGTACTTTTCCCTGAATCTTGCGAATTCCTCGATAGTTAACCGAGAATTTCTGGGAAGAACTAATCGCATACGACATGGTTAGCACAGAAAACGACGAGCCCAACAATTCTACTGTAGCATGTGTATTCGTTGCCTCGGGAACATCTTCACCGAGCCGTTGCCTAGCAAGGATAGGCGGATATATATGCAGACATACAGACAACTAGATGATAACATAAACCTATTTTCGTTCTTCAAAATAAGGAAATTAGGTTAACAGGAATTATTTGTCATCTCACAACTCTAAGAACATTAGACTGATTTCAAACAAACTTTATACTCATGTATTTGTTTGTGCCTGTCGCTTTTTAATGTTATTTATGAGAGGTAATCACAATTAACCTTCACGAAGTGAAAATCTGGAAGAAATAACAGAGCAAATATGCCGAAAGTTATGCTATGCGTACAATTCATAATTTGTTATCATCATTAAACTCTTACAACATGAGAGCAGAACTGTTTCATTTCAAAGATTCTTCATTAACCGCGCCCATTAACATGCATCGAGAGCACCGCATGGTAACTCAAGAAACTCTAATTTTTTCATAGTAATTATCGGTTGTAACTGGATCAATATTGTGTATTCCGTAATATGAACTGTGCATGTTTAGCATCCTCATTTAAATAAATTTTATAGGCATATGATCTTATGCTACAAGCCGGAAGGTTGCGGGATCGAACCCCGTTGAGGTGGATTTTTTCAATTTACCTCATCTTTCCAGCCGCACTATGGCCCTGAGGTCGGCTCAGTCTCTAACAGAAATGAGTACCAGGAATATTCTTGGAGGTAAAGGGCGGCCGGCGCGTAGGGCTGACAACCTTACCGCCATCTATGATCCGATTGTCTAGATAATGCTGACCACGCGACACCTTCTATCCGCTAAATTTTGCAAAGAATTTTGCATTTTTTTTCTGTATTTTCAATTCAACTCACAATTTCCAGTTCTGAAAACTATAACCGTTTATGGCTAGTTTATGATTTCTCCAAATAACTGTAGACATTTTGCTGCACTAGCAGGAAAGCGTAACAGATGTTTTAAATACAATAAAATATAATTAGCAAGTTCTAAAAAGATATCTCGCTTTTACCATTTAAGCGATTCATTTGACAAGAAGCATAAAATTCGTTACAAATAAGTGGCAATACTACGTTTATCATCAGCGATTTATTTATTATTCTTCTGATCAAGATACCTTCTTTTGTGTTTTCCGGAAATTCATAGCCATGTTCACAAAATCGCACTATCGGATCCCATTTTTAAATTTATCGCAGGAATTTTAATGTGATGACATGTTATTTGCTATAACAACTGCACTGCAATTCGTAGCATCACAACTGAAAGTGACAGAGGAAAGTGGATGGGCTTTCCTTTGAAGCAATCAGTACTTACAAGCCTGTACATGGTGATTGCGGTCGTGGAGCTGGAGACAGTGGCGGCTGTAACTGAGTGACCACACCTCAAATTCTTGCACTTTATATACACGCGTGGTTAACCTTGACGGTGACCCTGGGACCCGCTACTTTGCACCGGCTGCTCTTGTCCCAGCCTCCCACTGGAGTGATGCAAAGGGGTGGGAGAGAAGGCAAGACGAGGATGTATCGTATGTGAAGACACGACTAGAAGCCTTGTCATAAGGCTCTTATCTAAAATCAAGTCCTCGATTTCTAGAACTGGTTCTTACCACTCAGAAAGTGAACACCGATATGTATATAATGTCCGAAAGAAACCCACAGAATTCCCTTTTTGAAAACGATTTTTTAAGAAAACATCAGTCGCAAGAACTAAAGCGGTGACCTTTAAACCAAAATATACCATCCGCTGAAAAATAACCGTGTTAAATTTAATTATATATCAGTATTCACATTTAATATGCTTGTGCTGTGGAATTTCTTGTGAGTGGGACTATGATGTAAATCAGATTGTTCAAAAGTGGGAGTCGTTGCCCTCCAGGTGACCATAAAGCTTTCTCCGGAAGTGCCTCAAGCTGTCCGATAACAAAGACACTGAATTGCTTTTTAACCCTAAGTGAACAATAAGTCTGTAAGAGAATTGAATATGACAAGTAGGCGTAATTGATGCACATGTCGTTAGGGTTGAACAGTAATCATTTCTTCACATGGCTAAATGATATTTTAAGTAAATTTCTCACTAAATCAGGGGAGCTTCAGACTACTGAATGACCGAGTGCCGAAGGTGAATGGGAACTTCCCCCACTCTACCAACCAGCGGTGTCAGTATGGAGTTCCGTTTCCCCACTCTTCCCAACCAACCGTTTTCAGGACTCAGTAGACCAAATAAATGATTTTGGGAACTACTGATTGGTAACAGGAAAAGTTGCCCCTATGCTTAACTAATTAAACACTACGCCATGAAGACGTACGGGGGAGTAGACGTACGGATCCACATTTTCTGGATCTTGGCACTAGCTGTAGGTGAGTGCTCAGCTTCACGCCCCGGCCGCTTTACCCCAGGTACCCGTTGGCTCGAAGGTTGGGTGGACCCCAGAGCCGGTCTGGATGACGCGGTGAAGAGAGAATTTTTTTACTATACCGGTATCCAACGTCGCCCAGCTCGTAGCCAGTTGCTGTACCGACTGCGCTATCCTGCCTCAATACAGATGGGTATCCAGGAATATATGATAATTCGAGAACGCTGAAACAAGCTCTGAAAGGAAAAATGTGAGGACAGTGTCCATACTTTTGTATTGAAATGAAACCTGAGTCAAGACTAACAAATATGATATTAAAATTCAAACAACACAAATTAAATTTCATGTTGTGGCGTTTTGAAGTATAACACCTTATAATTTTGTGGGTGGTTACCAATGATTCGGAGGTAACTAATGCCTTCATCATCACGGTACTAGAAGACAAATATTTGGTTAGCATTGTTTCTGAGGAACAGACCGCGTCCATCTTCTGCCATGAACATGGAGATGTTCACGCCCAATCTGACATCCCAGCAGATCGTAATCTTGCTACGGCAAATCTCAGGTAACATTCAAAGCGCCTTAATGTAGATAATGTGCGCAACATTAAGTGCAACTTTATCTCTGTAAAAAGCGACGTTCATGCAAATAACATCATCAGATCATACCTACCAGGAAACACACCTCATCCATATTATAACGGCCAGCACGCTAATTATGTTCAGAGAAATAATCAATATTTGTTCTGAAAAGAACACGGAGCCCAAAACAAATTATGCGGGGTGAAAGAAGAGTACTATCATCTTGGATATAATGCTATGTAGTCCGTTGAAACTCAGCCAATGTTTCGGAGGAACATGCCGCCTCCATCTTCAGTTCCGAAGCTCTGCATGCAACCTGCTTTGACACTGGTTTCTTCGGTTATTCTTCGATTTTGAAAATGGAGGCTATATGTTCCTCCGAAACGCCGGTTAAATTTCAACCGGCTGCATGGCGTTGTAACGCGGAAGATTGTACTCTTCATAACATGATACATTTATTATGTAACGTGACAGCAAGCGGTACGCGTATTTAGCACAGCTCTGTGAAGGATTACGTAAGAAGGTAAAGGAAATGACGGTTAAACCAAAAAAGTGTTGGTTGTGCCAACGTCGTCATGAGAATGCGAGAGCTGGGCTTTGACAAGAAGGGGAGATAACGTAATATAAACAACAGAGGTAAATTATTTTAAAATGTAATAACAACAAAATTTTTAGACACAAAAATAAATTGACAAGAAAAGACCAACAGACGAGCTAGTGGTAAAATAGTAGTAGTAGATTAAAGGCCGTGGGGAACCGTTGCGCTGACCACGCGACACCCTCTATCCGCAAGCGTTGGCGGTCGCTCGGTCGGTATAATTCGCATGCGGACTAGTAGTAGTAGTAGTAGTAGTAGTAGTAGTAGTGCAGTAGTAGTAGTATTGTGAAATTTGTCCCTTTGTCCCTGTCTGCACCGTACGTCTAGATATGAAACGTAGCTGCAAATATATTGAATTAGCTGATGCCACCAGCCTGCAAGAAGTGATCCTCCAACTGTGGTTGAGCGGAGTCTGAGAGCTCCTCATCGAAATAAAACATAACATGTTATGGAATATTGTGCAGGACCTCTGACTCCTTCGGCTTCTTTAGACCGATTATGCAACGGAGTCCCCATTATTAATATTATTATTATTATTATTATTATTAGTAGTAGTAGTAGTAGTAGTAGTAGTAGTAGTAGTAGTAGAAGTAGTAGTAGTAGTAGTAGTAGTAGTTGTAGTTGTGTATACTTGACTGATTTCAGAATACGTGCATATTAAAGGCCAGTGTAAAAGTGAGGAAATAAGGAAAGTTATGAAGAGCTGTTTGTGCAAAATACTAACACTTGCTAGTCTATCGTTATATTATGCTAGGGTCGGTATTTCAGTGTCCCCTTTGCCGAAAAAAATTCATAGCAGAGATTAGCGCTTATTGCTATCCCATCATCCTTAGCATGAAGTGTCTGACACCATAGAGGTCCTAGTTCAAGGCGAGGATATTCAATGAAATCGTGACTTCGTAATAAGTTATGTACCGCGTGCTCAGTCGACATAGCGGGTTCGACTCCCTTTAGCGGAAAACAAATATTACTCTACTCCACAGTGTACAGACCAGCTCCAGGGCCCATCCATCCATCTCTCCAGTTGGTTCCTGGTGCTTTTCCGTGAGGGTAAATCGGCGGGGGCGAGAAGCTGATCACTCACCTCCAGCTAGCACCGAGGTCAAGACTGATGGAACTATACCTCCACTTCTCATACGTCTTTCTGGGGTGGTACTTAATTAATTAGGCACAGGGACAATTTTACCTTCACCTTACCATGTGACCAAGCGTGATGATGGTAAGATCAGTGTTTCCTGTTGAAATTCCAGCGGTCTCTGTGTTATTAATGCATGAACTTATTGTAACATGAGAGCGAAGATATGGATTGGGCGAGATTTCCTAGTCCACGGACAGCCCCGTGTTTTGGATAAACTTCCGGACAGCAACAATAAGGAAAGCGACGATTTCTCCATGCCGTGCCGTGTCGAGCCGAGCTAAGCCAATCCCAGCCCCACCACGCTGGTTGCTACGCAGCGTTGCAGTAAACATCTCTCGGTAGCGTTGTCTAGCAACGCCTCTGAAACACGGCGATTACGCAACAATGAGGACGAGCTACGTTTTCCGCGTTGTCAGATTCGAGGCTACATGACGAGAGCGATCCACCGCTCCACCGTGACCCTGCGAGTCGTAGGAGGCGACGAAAAGGGAAGTCTCAAATCTGAGACAGTAAAATATGTTCGCGAGTCTCAAGGGACTCGGACCGGAGAAAGACTGCGCTGGCAAGGGCCGGCAGCATATATAGAAGACAGACCCGTCCTCTCGTCAGAGAGGGTGCCCTACAAAAGCAAGACCGCAAATGTCAAACAGAAATAAGTATCTGGTCATGAGACCCAGATGGGACTCGACACCAAGACTTACTGACTGACTGACCGTCAGTCGCAATGTGTCTTTGACTTCATGGGAACTAGTGGTGGACCAGAATACAGAAGAATAAAGGAGGTCGGTCTGTGAGGATGTAAAGTGTGACTGGAAGATATTATGTACAATATGTGATAGTAAATGATAGCTGAGAAGTCAGCACTGAAGACTTTATGTGTGTTATAGTGCAGTGAGAATAGGGAGTGCGAAATCCAGTGAGACTTGTATGACTCCCGTGTTATACCGTAAATAAGTGAAGACTACTGCAGATGGACTGAAAAGATTAGCGTGTAGTGATTGTAAATTGCGTAAATCAGTAACAGTGTAATAATTAATTGTAATTACGACCTGCAAATGCTTAATAAAACCAATTGCCAATCCGAACCGTGTCTCAGTAGCCAAACACATTAAAATATAAAAAAATGCTCACTCAGTCTTGTCCAGAATATAAATTGTAAAACTAATAAATATTTAACGACTGTCAGGTGTCGTGTAGGTCGGTGTGCTTGAGTGTTATGTCTTCGCTAGTCAGCCAGCAACTCTACGCGATAACATCTAATGGATCTCCTTTCCAGGTCGTTAATATAATTGCTCCCAGCATCAAAAGCATCAATGCTTAAGGTCTTTGAGTAAGCCCGGATAGCTAAGTCAGTAGCTGACTAGCTGGCCGTACGATAAATCATTTGAATAGTCTCTCGGTTCACATTAAGGAGGCCCAGGTTCAATCCCCGTATAATCCACGTACCATATTGTTAGGATTTTCTTCTTGCAGTTGGGTTTCCAATGAAAATTATTCACCTCACCATTGCTCCAAACTCATTTATCATCCAATGCTTGTACACAAAGCCCATTTGATTACAAATTAACTCAGTCTTCCCAATGGCTGGCTACTGGCTGGGAGGTAGGGACTCGGTAACAGGATTTTCTCTTCTCTGCTGTGAGCAGACCAGTTGTGGGGCCACCCAGTCTCCTGTCCAATAGGTACGGAGACTTCAGTCTCCGAGGACAGAACAGACTTACGGCCATGTAGTGCGCATAGAATTTTTTCCCTTGGCACTACAGCCCCAATGGCCCTAGGCCTACCTCCATGAACTTTTTTTTTCCCTTGGCACTACAGCCCCAATGGCCCTAGGCCTACCTCCATGAACTTTTTTTTCCCCTTGGCACTACAGCCCCAGTGGGCCTAGGCCTACCTCCATGAACTTCCCCGTTCACTTCGGTTTTTCTAGATCTTACACATTCGGTAGGACTCCTTGGGCGGGTGATCAGCTCGTCGCAAGGCTTCTACCTGTACACAAACACAGAAAAACGCACACACACACAAACTAAACATCCATGCCCTGAGTGGAATTCGAACCCACGATCGCGGTTTCCAAGCGAGCGCAGACAGTACATGCCTTAGACCGCTCGGCTACCGTGACCGGCTAGTGCGCATAGAATGCGCGGTGCTTTTCTTCAATTCCATTATACGCCTTCATTTGCTGGAGCTTATGTAAAGTAACGATTTTCATCTGTTCCGGCGGCAATTATACCCGTATAGTTGCTCCGGCCGTCTCGTCATTTGCTTGAAGTCCTTTCCTTTAGATGTTTAGACCTAGTTTTGGACAAGTGAGTGCGAAGGAAATTTTGTGATGTTCTCTTCACCCGCTGTGAGCCGGGATGGCGTGGTCGGTATGGCCACTAGTTACGGGCTGGACGACTGAGGGGTTGGAGTTCGAGTCCCGGTTGGGTCAAGAATTTTCTCTTCTCCACGTCGTCAGGGTGGCTCTGGGGGTCCACCGAACCTCCTACCCATTGGATTCCGGAGGTAAAGCGGCCGGGGCTTCAAGCTGGCAACTCAACTCCAGCTAGTGCCGATGTAAAGAAAATGTGAATCTATACATCCATTCCCCCACACGCTTTCGTGACATAGTGCTTAATTAGTTAAGCACCGGGACATCTTTACCTTTACTCTTCACCTGCTATGCTTTGGGTAATTAAATCAGAGGATGAGATTATCGGGATATATATATATATATCTTCTTCTTGTTCCATTCATGTTCCTCCCATTTGGAGCACAAGACATCCGAGAAACGTTTCATTTCTCTTCACTTTCTTAATCTTAGACAGTGAGTAGGACTCCTTGGACGGGGGATCAGCCCATCGCAAGATCGCTACACAAACACAGAACAAATGCCGACACACGTCCATGCCTTGAATAGAACTCGAACCCACGACCCCAGTTTTAGCAAGAGAAGACATTTCATGCCTTAGACCGCCCGGCCACTGTGTTAGGCAATATGTAGTATGCGTATGAAAATAAAAGATGCAGACAATAGCTTGATAAAACCTATTAGTTAAACAGACTCCATGAGTGACTTAATCACAGATGCGAAATTTTTTATTGGAACATGGTTTACAGTCGTCAGAATATACGTAAAATAGAAGAAACCATTGAAGCCTTTGAAGCATGACGTTTGTCTAAGTAATATTTATAAACTAATTTCTATCTCACAAAAGACACAGCACGTATCTATTACAAATACCAGTCGGTTAATGTGTTTAAGAAAATAATCACTTCTTATTTGGAGAATTAAAAGAAACTCATAAATACACGGTGTGTGAAAAAGTTATAATTTCTGAACCCTGAAATTGGCGTTGCCTGTAGTTACAACTGAGCTTGAAATACGAGGGTAGGTCAGAAAGTAAGTTTACAAGAAATTTATTTTGAGGATTTCCGTCACATTTCCTTGTATGCAGGATAATTCTATTATCACCGCAGTACTTCTCGAGATAGATTCCACAAAAACTGAGACACTTATCACATGGTGTAAGGGATTCCTATACTCCCTGTTAGTATAATCCGCGTCATTTTCGCTGAACCATTTCTTAACTTTCGTTTCCACGTCGTCATCACATTGATATCTATGGCCACCAACGAGGGCGAATCTCCGTGCAGTAGTTAACAAATTCCTCAAGCGGTCCACAATAGATGTAGGTCCTTATCTGAGATATTGCGCTCAATGTCAGCTTGCTTTTCTCACTTTCTCTCGTACGTAAACCTAGAAATTAGTAGTTACCCAAATATTAATTTTAAAGTGCGATTTTGCGATTTTGTATTGTAACTTGTATGGCCAGAACGTTTTTTATTTAGTATTTATTATTATTAGAGGGAGTGGGTTTCCCCATGCACTTAGACCAGTTATTGGTCCATTGTGCGTCCCCCTTTAATTTCTACTGTCTCCATACCCCACCGGTACTGGTTCGTACTATCAGCCCCGTTCAGCAAACGAGGTCGGCCGTTAGTACCTGATATTTCCCCCATCTACCAGAGGCGTTGGAAACTACTTGGGAGCGAAATTGTTGCGTAATTTTGCTCAGAGATCTCCTAGAGACATGAGGATCTTTTACGTGCCGTATGGCTAGAGCGTTACTAGGTAACGGACCCGTAAACACGCTCGCAACAATGGAACAACGAGGTTACTCAACCAGCTTCTAGGCAACGGCTCAGTAAACAGACTTCCGCGCAGGCGGAATGACGTCACATTGCAACAGTACTATCACGTGACTTCTTTTCTATGGTCAGTACGGAGGCTATATAACGAGATTCCAGGAAAAAACATGACCGTAACTGTCAAACAGTAATAAACATCTGATCATGAGCCCCAAATGGGGCTCGACACCAAGTCTTGCTGACTGACTGACCGTCAGTCGCAACGTGACTTTGACTTAACTGAGGCAGTGTGTTTCAGAGTATTTCAGAGTGTTGAGTGTGTATAAGTGTTCAAGTAACAGTGAGAATATTTTAAGTGACAGTCACAGGAAGTTCCTAGAAGACCTGTGAAGATTTCAAGTGGGATTTGAAGACCTTATTATGTGTAATATTTGGAGTGATTTGAAGCACAAATTTCCGTGTCAAGATACGTTACCCGGAAAAGAATAGTGAGTGCGCGTGTGTAACAGTGTATTATGAAGTGTGTAAATCAGCTATATGGCTGCACTGCCTGAAATTTAACTGTGATTAACCAAGGTGCTCATAAATCCAATCATGCGAACTAGAACCCGCCATTCTCGTCACGCCTACCATCCTACACGTGACACTATATTCCTCACTGATATTACATTATGTATAATGTATACCACGCGGCGCTACAGCCTTGGGTGAGCCTTGGCCTCCTCTACAACCAGTCTCCACAACCAATGCGTGCTGCCATAGGAATGGACCCATGCACGATTACCCGAGGCTGGTTGTTAGGTTTCTGAACAAATTTCCATTTACATGATGAGGTTGTTAAGCCTCATGCCCAACCCCAAACCTGGAGGATCAGGGTATCTCTCTTAGTCCGGACTCTACCCTTTGACCTTTCTGGCAAGGGTGACCCTACTGGTAGTTAAACTACCATTGACATAGCTCTCCAGGTCACAGATTCACGCAAGCCCCACCACCACGACAAGGTGTAGACACTTTTGGGGGGACTTCATGTATGTATTTACGTATTTATTTACTGTATATTTAACGATCCCTATTATCAGCTCAGTGCTTCGATTGATGACACGATGATTAATGAGCTACGAATGATGTTGATGACAGAGACCTGCACTTTCTTCAAAGGACTGAGTGGGTAGGGAATGAAATTTCTTCTTCTTTACAGTATCGCTATAACGGCATTCATCTCAAATAAAAGTTGTACATCGTAATAAAATATGTATTTTGTATTATACGTCAACTCCTTAACATCAAATGTTATAAGTCCATCTAGTAGTTTCGAAAATGAAAAATAAGGATGAATTGATATATATGATCCCCACAATATTGTGATATGGAAGGCGCAACGGGAAGTGGGGGTCACGTGAATATATATTTCTTTTAGGCCTATGTTAACTGGTAGGAAGACGTCACCCAAGTCCGAAATATATTTGGCATACAATAAATTCGAGGTTTACAACTTTCATACAATTGGACTTCTCTCTTAAACCGCTGAGTCAGCTTCTCCTTGAGAAAATATACCGGCACTCGTCTTTGTGTCTAATGCGACTGCAGAAAGAACTGTTTTTAATATCCATGCGTCGATCCCCAACAATGTTACGTTTCTTTCTCTCTCAACCTATTATCTTCTACCTGTGATCTAACAGGCGTGCCTCTACATTTAAAATTGAAATGACTTTCTACAAACATGACAACAGTTCGCAAAGCATGGCTGTAGCAGAGAGATCTTTTTAAGCACTATTTTTCTCTATATCGGCCTTTGTTGTGGGTTTCTGTTACACTGTTTGTGCGCCAATATTTTTACTATTTTTCCTTTTTATTTGTTAACTTACTGAATGCGCATTTTCAGAATTTCTTTTTTCCCCTTGGCACTACAGCCCCAGTGGGTCTAGGCCTATCTCCATGAACTTCTCCGTTCACTTCGGTTTTTCTAGATCTGACACATTCGGTAGGACTCCTTGGGCGGGTGATCAGCTCGTCGCAAAGCATCTACATGTACACAAACATAGGAAAACGCACACACACTGAAACTAAACATCCATGCCCTGAGTGGGATTCGAACCCACGATCCAGGTTTTCAAGTGAGCGAAGGCAGTACATGCCTTAGACCGCTCGGCTACCGTGACCGGCTCATTTTCAGAATTAGACGCTTAAAATCTTGATACATTAATTCTCTGTCAATTTCAGCGGAAATTAGTTGAAATAGATTTCGTCAAAAACACCTAACTTGGACAACTTGAATAGTTCTGGAGAAACAGCAACATTTACAATAAGATGCTGTCCTCGTACTTGATAGAATAACAATCTGCATCAAGTGGTGATGATGTAAAGTGAGTCTTTTTCAACAAAAGTGTCCAGTAGAAACAAGCAATTGTAAATGCTGAGATCCACTTCATAAATTTCACTGAAATCTAATATTCCAACATTGTCGCTATACGTTCATTTTTCCCACTTAATTTTATAAACATCGTGAAGCCGCGTGTTAGTCTGAAGGATATTAAATGCAACTGACGGATGGAACCTTCGAAACAGCCCATTGCCATCTCTAGCTAAGCGTTTGTTTCGGCCATGCAGTACCCCAGTGAAGCACTGCCCTCTGACGGCCATTCTCGTAACTACTAATCATATTAACTTATTCGTATAGACAAAGGGTCTCCAAACTACGGCCCGCGAGCTACATGCGGCCCGCGATGTGCTTTTATCCGGTCTGCGAAAGAATTGTGCAGAAATGCTCCAATTGAACTAATTTTCCAATGAGTACTGGTAAATGTGTTTCCAAGCTTACTGACCTGACATATTATACAGCAGTTCGATGGCTTAGCTGTGGAAAGGTTCTTTGGCGCTTCTTTCAGCTCAGGAACCACTTTTATCAGATACCGAGTGGCTTTGGAAATTAGCATTTTTTGCTGATCTGGTGAACCATATGAACCATTTGAATTTAAAGTTGCAGGGTGAAAATAACTTAGTCTGTGATTTATTTGCACTTATCAAGGCATTCAGAGCAAAGTTGATACTTCTGGAAAGCCAAGTGAAAAATTGTAACTTTGTTCATATGCTATACTGTACAGAGTTGCATAAAAAGGGTGAAGCAGAATTTCCTTCCTCGTTTGCAAATTTAGTAATTTCAGATTTGAAGGAAAAATTTCAGAAGCGAATTGCTGATTTGGATTCCAGTGCTCAGGAAATGAAATTGTTTCAAAATCCGTTTGACTGTGATGCTGCAGATGTCCCAAGTCAAATTCAAATGGAAATTATTGAACTTCAGGAAAATTATCATATTAAAGGAAATAAAAGGAAGGAAATTTGATCGAATTTTATAAATTTCTGAACTCAGAGCAATTTCCAAATTTAAAGAAATTTGTTTGTAAATTTATCTCCATTTTTGGGACGACATATCTGTGTGAACAAACTTTTTCCCAGATGAAGTACATCAAGTCGAAATACAGGGCAAATTTATCCGATGAACATTGAAAGTCGATACTTGTGATTAGCGTTTCAAAATTTGAACCTCAATTTAATCCGATTTTAAGAATGCAAAAAGAGTTCCATCATTCACATTAATTGTTTTATTATAATTTGTGATGAAAATATGAGCATTTGCTGCTACTCTGTTGTCATTAATATACGATAATTTATTCTCACGTACTTTGTATTTAGTTTATGAAATTCTGTGCTTTCAATAAAACTCATATAACTAGAGTTAGTAATTTCTCACTTTATCCGGCCCGTTGAAAGTGCTGAATTACCTAATGTGGCCCGCGATTCGAAAAGTTTGGAGACCCCTGGTATAGACAGACTGAAAACAGGTTCGCGTACCCATATGTATATAGTATATATATGTATTCCTAAAATGATATTAAACCTTGAAAGTTATGTCAATGGCTAGCAATGAACGTAGACTGAGTTACTGAGGTCCGCTCACACCAGTATAAGATATTTCCCGTGCCTGGAGACTTCATAACTATCATGTCGCAAGTCACAGCTTGAGACATTCTTCATAGTATTTTTTGTCACAATATTTCGCTTTCATTTCCGTGAAAATATTTTAATTACTTGAAGGAGAGGGCTTGCTTTACGTAATTGACTTCACACTGAGGTAACTGATGCTGGACCATATGATTCATCATGGTCAAAGCAAACTGCAAATTGCAAACGTTCCGACAGCTTAAAACTTCCGTCTGGCGTGGTCTAGAATGTGGGTCTTCTAATGATATCCGTAGTACACTTTTCATAAGAAACAGATTATACTCAGACCTATGCAAGGTGATAAAGTGAAAGATAGTGCTTCGACAGAAGAGGATAGGTATGACTTGCGTAGTGAGATACGACGTAGAGATTAAAAATCTTGTACAATTTTAATATTTTTAACATTTAACATTTATCAATATATATGATAAATATATATTTTAGTTATTTTAATATGAAGACGACAAGGCATACAATGAACTAGTTTAGCGTAAATCGAATAAGCACCTGAAGATGGCACTTTTGTGCCGAAACATGTAGTGCGAGAGAGAGGAGGAGATAGATGAGTGTATGCACTGGAAGACGGTTGAAATAAATCATGGACTTAAATCAGTGCAACAGGACGCTAAAATATAACATTAAATCTATCCCTGTGACAGGCCGTGAAGGTCCATAAGGTTGTGAGACGTCGAGGCTCACACGTTTTCTAGAAAATCGGTTCACAGATGGCAGTGAGTTTGTGAGCCTTACATGCCGGCCGCCCTTTATCCCCAGGAAGATTTCTGGTACTCATTTCTGTTTGAGGCTGAGTCAATCTCAGGGCCACAGTGCGGCTGGAAGGATAAGGTAAATTAAAAAATCCATTAACCTCATCGGCAATTGAAACCCATGACCTTCTGGCGAGGTCGGCAAGAAAAGATTGTCTTAATGAGAACCACGGCCCATTCCTTATACCACTTATGCTTCCTATTATTATTGATCAATTAATTCAATGCCAGGAGACATGTTTTAAGATGTTTGCAAAATCGGTGCTGGAGTGGTCTAAGAGGATCTTTCATGTGATTCATTCGCGATCAACTCAGCATCCAACATTACGCTTAGAGAACCAAAAGTCTTGGAATTGTTGAGAGCAAACCCGGCCATTGGAGCCAGCTCCATCTCACTATCATCCTCATAACCTATCTTCATGAGAGTCATCTGAATAATATCTCTTTCGATCTCCAAGCAGCTACGTTCCGAGATGTTTAGCTCCCGTTAGATGGACATCCATCCCTCAGTAGACCATAAATTTCACTTCCTAGTAATAATCAGCATTCGTGGTTACAGATCCAGAGGATCGGGATCGATTGCCGACGCTAACAGATTTTCTGAAAAGTAATGGGTCTATTTCAATGAAATAGCCACTCCGATGTAAAAAACCGAAATTAACGGCCATGGGGATTCGTTGTGCTGACGACGCGACATCCTCTATCTGCTACATTTTGCACTAACTTCGCCGACGCCGTGGTCGCTCGGTCGGTATAGTTCGCTTGCAAACCAAAGCAACGGAGTTTGTTTTTGTTTCGTTTGTAGTAATAAGAGCTGAGCTCTACAAATCACGAAATTCCTATATTATCTTATATTTTGTACTTCCTTCATCCCACGAAGATCCAAGTATTATCCTGGGCACTTTGTTTTACACACTAGCCACATTAATTTCGGATGTCTCTTTCAATGTTCACGAGTTNAGAAGACTGCTTTCTTCATAATAGTGGGTTCATCAAACGGACGCTGAGGAGAATGTTTGGACTTAGAGGGAGAAAGTAATAGAGGATGGAAGAAAACCAGCAATGAGAAGAAACATGAATTTTGCCCTTTATTATTTGTTTTATCATATGCCATTAAGAAGGTCCAGGAAAACCAGGTGAGACTGAAATTATGGTCTATGCTGATGATCTGAATCTACTGGGTGATAATATAGATATCATGAAGATAGACACACAGCTTTAATTGACGTTCGTAAGGAGGCTGGTCTAGAAGTAAACACAGAGAAAACTAAGTATAAGTTGCTGTCTCGTCACCAAAATGCAGGGCAAAATCATGACATAAAGCAGTGTTCCGCAACCTTTTTCTACTCGCGGCACACCATGAAGTATCCATGACTCAACACGGCACACCAAAATGTTAGTTCCCTCAAAAACGCATGATATCAGACAATTAATATAAATAAGTAACGTGATCAACTTATTACTATAATATTATTATATTGTTATTTTGTTATCATTAAATAGAAATCGACTCGTGCATTTTTTAACAATTAATGAACTTTAATTCACTGCAGAGTGCAGAAATTACACTTCTATTACTATTAAAGTAAATACAGTAATTCTACTCATACCTTCAATGTGATACTTGCGCCTGCGTAGCTGCACACAGGCGACTGATCCGTGGTGGAATCGTTGACAAGGCAAGTCTCATTTCTTCATCGATGGATTTGAGCCGCTCCCTCTTTGATGTCTTAATTTCAGTTAAGGTCGAGAAGCCCAGTTCACACAAATATGTAGTTGAAAATGTCAATAACACATTAACTGCCATCTCGGAGATAGCCGGGTATCCACTCCTTATTGCCAACCAAAACGTATCCAAAGGCACTTCGAGAAGTTTTACTTTCAATGTTCTGTCTGCTTTTAAATCTGCGAGTTCCTCTTGTATATTAATCGGAAGATGTTCTGAATTCACAACAAATGGATCACGGACGCAGTCGAAATCTTGTACGCTCTCTACAAAATACTTATTGAATTTCTGCTGCAGCATTTCTAAATGTTCTTTAATTGTGTCCATCACCGCTTTATTGCCGTCAGCAAGTGACCATACAATCGCGACCATCTCAAACGACCCATGTGTAATTCTCTAACTAGCAACCAAAATTTGCGAACTACTTCAAAGCACAGCTGTAATAGAACAGAAACAATTGTAAAACGCAGGATCCCTACTCTTCAAACGGAAGAAGTGACACTATACCGACTTATTTTTGAAATATTTATAATTTTAAATTTTAAATGAAGTCCAACAATCGGTGGGTGCATCGTTACAGGAAGAAAGTCATAAAGTTGAAGAAGCTCTAACTTCTAACAAACGGGCAAATACCAAAACAGCGTTATAAAAGACGGGATAACCCATGCTAATCCCTGCAGTTTTAAGGAAAAGCACGTACACAGAACATGCGGCAAGCATATCAAAGAAGCTGCGTAGATGCGAGAAAAATAAAAATAAATCAATAATGAAAACTACGATATAACAACAACTGTGAGTAAATAATTTACGTTAAATTTCTTAGAATACAACATTACTGTACATAAAAAAATCACAGCATGTAATAAAGAATAAACAAGCATCATCTTATTTAATCAGTGCAACGGCTGAGAATAAAATACAAGCATATGAAACACGGTAAATGGGATAAAATAAAACGAATAAAATTTGACAATTAATTTCTTACAATAGGTAAAAGTTCGCGTCACACCTTTCACCTTGTGACGGCACACCGGTGTGTAGGGGCACACCGGTTGCGGAACACTGACATAAAGATAGGTAAGAAACGTTTTAAAATGTGGCACAGTTCATATATTTGGGAACGATTATAACAAATCAAAACCTGATCCAGGAGGAAATTAAGAGGACACTGAACTCGGGTAATGCTTGCTACCAACCAGTCCAGAACCTTTTGTCTTCTCGTCTGTTGTCTAAAAACAAAAAATAGAATATACAGGATTATAATTTTTTCTATGGTTTTGTATGAGTNGTGACGGCACACCGGTGTGTAGGGGCACACCGGTTGCGGAACACTGACATAAAGATAGGTAAGAAACGTTTTAAAATGTGGCACAGTTCATATATTTGGGAACGATTATAACAAATCAAAACCTGATCCAGGAGGAAATTAAGAGGACACTGAACTCGGGTAATGCTTGCTACCAACCAGTCCAGAACCTTTTGTCTTCTCGTCTGTTGTCTAAAAACAAAAAATAGAATATACAGGATTATAATTTTTTCTATGGTTTTGTATGAGTGTGAAACTTGTTCTCTGACATTAAGGGAGGAACATAGACTGAGGGTGTTTGAGAACAGGGTGTTGAGGAGAATATTTGGACCGAAGAGAGATGGAGTGACAGGAGGTTGGAGAAAACTGCATAATGAGGAGCTTCATAACTTGTACTCTTCTCCAAGTATAATTGGAATGATCAAGTGAAGGAGGATGAGGTGGGCAGGGCATGTAGCACGAAAGGGGGAGAAAAGGATTGCATATAGGTTATTGGTGGGAAATTCAGATGGAAAGAGACCACTGGGAAGACCAAGGCGTGGACAATATTAAAAAGGATCTTAGAGAGATAGGATGGAATTATATGAATCGGATTGTTTTGGCTCAGGATAGGCGCCAGTGGAGGGTTCTTGTGAGCACGGCAATGAACCTTCGGGTTCCATAAAACGCTGGGAAGTTAGTGAGGAGCTGCACAATTGGCAGCTTCTCAAGGAGGACTCAGCTCCGTGAGTGAGTGAGTGAGTGACCAAATATACGTATTTAGCCTAACTGAAGCAAGGATAACAAAGCGTGTGAGGCATGCAGCATGTCCAGGCGGGGTTAGAAATACATACAAAATGTTATAGGAAAATCGGAAGTGTAGAGACCACTTAGGAGACCTATGCATAGGCCATAACTTATTACGAAGAATCGTAAAGGAATACATCGTGAAACTGTGGACTACATTCAGCCGGCCCAGAATAGGTTTCAGTGAAAGTTTGTGTTTGAAGTGGCACAAAACTTCTAGGTTGCATAAATGGGTATAATTTCTTTACCATCTAAGCAACTATCAACCTTCCCCAGAGGACCTCTGTTACATTGAGTTGGTTAGACTTGGAAGAAATAGGGTAACACACCAAAAGCCACCGTAAAAATGGTCGAATTATGATTAGAATGTGTGCGAGGAATCTGTTAGCTCTGGTCCTCTTTATCTCCCTGACGCTGCAGGTCTGTTTGAGCCTTATCATCCACGGCAACGTTCCTTCGGTCTCGGTAAGTTCATTATCCATCCGCCTTAGATGTTGTTTTTCTTGGCGCTGCAGGTCTACTGGAAGAGCATGCTCCTAACACACCACCCTCCAAGTTCCTTCTTTCTCACGTTATTCACTATATCCACCCGACTTAGATATCGACTTCCTGATGCTACTGGTCTATTGAATCCTCGTCCCCCTAATCCACGTTCCTTCTATCTCCAGTTAGTAATTCCAGCTTTTCTAAACGTCACGCAGCCGCACTGAATGTATAAGGGGTGAGCCTTCTCGGCCCTTGCACCGCGACCTACAGTGATCTATTGTGCTTCCTCAGCCACATTAGTTAGTGTCTCCATCATTTTATCCCGCTGTTTTATTAACCTTTAATATTCTAGTAATTCCACATCGTTCAACCCATTAACATGACCAATTACGTAATATCAGCCGCCTGTATTTTTTTATTATAAATGTTTGTGTCACATTACATGTAATGATCTCATACGCCACGTTTGAACATCTTACCGAGAAACAAAATGGCATTTCTTGCTCACAACATGCACGAGAGATACAGACTGTCGTTGAGAGTCCTGTTGATAAATTCCTGAACACTTTTTCAAAGCTAGGACAGTAAAAAGTCGCCGTGCCCATTGTAACTGCGGAGAGACCGGTATGATGTAAGGTTCTCGCATCACCGTCTCTGAAGGCCTTTTACCTGTCACCGACAGAGGTCACTACTTGCGCGTAGCCTCCGTCGTGACGTGATCGGCATGGATGGCAGACATCGTCAGATCGGTTGTGTTTCTTCAACCTCCTACGAGTACATCAACACAAATAGTCACAGCAGACGCGAAACTCCAAGTGGACCCAAATTCTCTTCTTATGAATAAGTCGAATAATTTATTTTGGAAAAAAATTATATGAATAACAGACTCCTTCTGAGCAGTTATTACTAGTTTCCCTGTTCCAAATTATCAGTCTTGACTCTGAGTTAATTAGTGAAGACACTATCTCTCCAAGTTTCATTTTAATATTATCCACTTACCTACGTCTTTATCTTCCTAGTGGTCTCCTTCCTTCTGGTTCTCCCACCAATATCCTATATGCATTCCTCTTCTCACCATTCGTGCTACATGCCCTGCACACCTCATCCTCCCTCACTTAATCGTTCTAATTTTATTTGGAGAAGAGTACAAGTTACGAAACTCCTCATTATGCAGTTTTCTCCAACCTCCTGTCACTTCATCAGTCTTCGGTCCAAATATTCTCCTCAGTAACTTGTGTCAAATACCTTCTATATTCCTAGCTTAATATCAGAGACCAAGTTACACACACATACTCATACAGACCCACAAGCAAAATTATAATTTCGTGTATTTTAATTTTTACGTTCTTAGAGAGAAGAGAAAGCAGAAGGTTCTGAACTGAATGGTAGCAAGCATTACCCGATATCAAATCTAATCTTAATTTCTTCCTGAATCAAATTTTAATTTGTTACTGTCGTAACTTACGTCCATAAGAGTCTTGCATCCAGCAAGTTATGAAGGTTATATGAGGTTCTCAGGTGGTGCTATTTCTTATCCTGCTTTCGGATGATGGTACCTTGCATGTGTAGGCTATATGGCTGATGTTTCGGAGATATTTACCGTCATGCCGAAACAGGATCCACATATTACGAAGATGTTTATTAATCCTACTAATGGTAAAAAAAAGGGCCGCGCCATAGTTCAAGCGGTTAGTCACTGGCTTCCCACCGCGGCGGCATGGGTTCAATCCCGGGTCTGGTCAAGTGGGATTTGTGGTGGACAAAGTGGCGCTGGGGCAGGTTTTCTCCGAGTACTTCGGTTTCCCCTGCCAATCTTCATTTCACCAATTACTCCACAATCACCCTCACCTATCATCTGGGACTGGTACGATAGGCCAGAAGTTGCCGCAGTACAAGGGACTTAGTCCCAACCCACTAGCAACAAATAATTGTAAAAAAAAAGGTAAAGTTGTCCTGTGATTAACAAATTAAGCACTACGCCATAAAGTCGTATGGGGGAGTGGATTAATAGATCCAAATTTTCTTGACGTCGGCACTAGTTAGAGGTGAGTGGTCAGCTTCACGCCCCGGCCGCTTTACCCCAGGAAAGAGCCCGGGTACTCATTGCATAGGAGGTTCGGTGGACCCCAGTCTGTCTGGACGACAGGAGAGAAAATTCTTGAAATTAGAGGTCTCGAACTCCGACCCCTCAGTCGTCCAGCCAGTAGCCAATCACTATACCGACTGAACTATCCCGGCTCCCTTTGTGGGACTACTAGTAGTAGAAAATACTAAAAAAGTATAAACCCACTGCAAATGGTTTTTATATGTCTACTTGCCACTTGCGCCATTCTTGAATGAACAACCGAAGTGTTGCAAATATAAACGACGGCTAATAGCAATTATAGACCAATGAAGTTGTTCCGAAATACTATAAGAAATGGCGGAAGATAAACGAGAAAAGGACCGACGGTAAAGGAACAAATTGCGAGGTCTCCATCAGCTGACTTTGGAACTGATGTTTGTTACAAAATAATTCGCCGTTCTTAGAGGACGGCAAGTTAATTTCTTAGCAACGTGAGGTCATAAATTGGGCTGAAACTGAAGCTTTTCTGTTGTCACTGTAAATGAGAGGAATCTGGAACAGAAATCATTTTATGGCTTTTGTTCCTCCTGATATCAGTGCTGGCCCTTTTATTACAAAACCTATATTTAGTGGTAGATTCTTAACGGAAGTGGTGATTAAGAACAAGAATATGATGATGATATACACAATAAAATGGAAGGAACTGACGATTTTGTAGTGAAGAGGAAGAAGATAGAGATGGGAGATTTGGATGATGATTGTGGTGGTGAATATTAAAGAGAATAAAAGTTGATGATGATCTCAGAGTTTGACTCGTCCGTGAATATTAAGATACGGTCTTCTGGTATGTGACGCCATGCATTGGCAGATAGGTAGACCGATTGGAAGCCTACGGCACCGGTGTGCGCGTGCGTATACCTAGATCTTGTTGCACTTGAGGACTGGGAATGAGAGGGTGGCAATCTTACCGCCATCTGTGAGCCAGTTGTCCAGAAGATGTGGGAGCCTCGACCTCTCACTCCCCTATGGACCTTAACGGTCTGTAACAGGGATAGCTTGAACTTTTACAAGTTACGAAGCTCCACATTATGCAATTTTCTCCCAGTTACTCTCAGTTCATCTCTTTTCGTTCCAAATATCCTTCTCAACACCCTCACTCTGTGTTCCTCCCTTAATGTCAGAGACCAAGTTCCCTTTCGATACAGAACCACAGGCAAAATTATGGTATTACCTAATTTTTATGTTTTGGACAGCAGACGAGAAGACAGAAGGTTCTGGACTGAATGGTAGCAAGCATTACCCGAATTCAGTCTCCTCTAAATTTTCTCCTGAATCAGGTTTTGATTTGTTACAGTCGTTCCAAAATATCTGAACTGTGCCACAATTTCAAAACATCTGTGACCTATTTTTATGTCATGATTTTGCCCTGCATTTTGGTGACGAGAGAGCAACATATACTTGTTCTTTTTGCGTTTACTTCTAGACCAGCCTCCTTACTAACGTCAATGAAAGTTTCTATGTTATCACCCAGTAGATTCTCTTCGTCAGCATAGATACCTCTGCTAATGTGAATCTTCGAGTTATAATACTGTGAAGTCGGTAATCAACTTTTCGGAAGAACACAGGTAAATGTATTCCTTAGAAACCTCGGTAACAGCTTACCAGATATCGAGCCGACTGGTGTAGCGGTAATGCTCTAGACTTATATTCCGTGTGTGCTCGATTCGAATCTTGGCCCGGCTACCGGCTAAACTGAAATGTTTGCAAGTTGCCCACAGCCCCTCCAGGCAAATTCCAGTATAGTTCCTCTTTCAAGTCACGATCTCTTCCTGAGATAAAGGCAAAGTAAAGCTATTCCTATAACAGGCCGTGGAGGCCCATAGTGTTCTCAGACGTCGAAGCTCCCACATTTTCCAGATAATTGGCCCACAGATGTAGTCGAGGTTGTCAGTCTTACACACTAGCCGCCATTTACCCCCAGGAAGATTCCTGGTATTCATTTCTGCTAGAGGCTGAATCAACCCCATAGCCGTAGTGCTGTTGGAAGAATTAGGTCAACTGAAAAATCCAATGACTTCATCGGGAATCGAATCCACGATGTTCCAATTTGTAACATAGTGTCTGAACTAACTACGCTACCGCGTACCTCTACATTTCCTGTCCTATCTTTCCAATTTATTACTAATCTTCTTTTTCTTTTATATATATATATACATAGCCGGAGATAGTGATAGGCCGTGAAATAGCCCATAGCCTACGAGACTACACGGCGTCCTGGCTCAGCAGATCACAGTAAGATCCGTTACCGCCGGGAAGACCTCAGATCTTATGGGCGGATAACAGGTAACTAATTTACACAATTAGTAATTTGCAGTCATTCCTGAGGTTCGCTCTAAAGACACAGGTGCACGTTACGGAAATTTTGAATAGTAAATTCTTTCTAGAACCTGTTGTTAAAGACAGCGGCTTGTTTCCTTATTACGTGTCAGGAATTAATCAGTGGAAATTTTAAATAAAGGATCCTCTACACCGGCAATTAGCAATATAACAATATTTTTCAATGTGTCCTTGTGGAGTTGCTGAATACAATCTCCTTTCCAGTACGACCCTGAAGAAGCAGACAGATATACGCAATATTTGCGTGACGTAACGATAGCGATCCTTTGCTGCTCAACTTCCGGATAAGCGAGTGCGTATCTTTCTCATGTAGTGACTTCTGTGTGCTTGTATTGGAGTATTGTTTAGTGTGTGCTCTAAAATTATGTACCAAAGAAATAGGTAACCGAAGTCGACGTGACTGCAAAACTTTGTAATTTCTTGTTGTCTGTATAATATTTGAATCTGGGAGCCGTGGCAAAAAAATTATGAGATACCTGTACGACTGGAGAGTCTGGTCATTGATTCCCTGCAGGAGTACTGAGACCTAGCTCTTCATTACCTCGCCTAGAAATACTAAGGCCCATGAAGCTTTCGTGGGCTCTCGTTTTGGAGATCAAGGCAGCTGAAAACTAAAGCTGATCGGATTCATAATTCTTTCAGTTTTACTATAGTGCCAAACTTGTATGATAACTCCATGGAGTTGGGCCCTTCTTGAGAAGCTGCCAGTCGCTCAGCCACTCAAGAATTTCTCAAATATTTTATGGAAAACTTATGTCCATTAACCTGCTCACAAGAGCCCACCACTGGTCTCTATCCTGAACCAGATCAATCCAGTCCATACCAACCCATCCTATATTTCTAGAGGTAAAGCTATCACTGTAACAGACCTTGGAGGCCCATAGGGTTGTGAGAGGTCGAGGATCCCACATTTTCTAGAAAATCGGCTCGTAGATGCCGGTGAGGTTGTCAGCCTTACGCCCTTAGCCCCCAGGAAAATTCTTGGTACTCATTTGTGTTAGAGGCTGAGTCGAACCCAGGGCCATATTGCGGCTGGAAGGATTAGGTAAATTGAAAAATCCATCTGAACGGGATTCGATCCCGGAACCTTCCAACTTGTAGCATTGTTCATCAACCAACTACGCTACGGCGTGCCCCCCGATATCTCTAAGATCCATTTTAATATTATCTTCCCTCATACGTCTAGGTTTTTCTAGAGGTCTCCTTCTTTCTGATTTTTCCACAGAAATCCTACGTGCATTCCTTTTTTCCTCATACGTGCTACATGCCCTGCCAATCTCATACTCCTTGGCTTGATCATTCTGTTTATATTTGGCAAAGAGTACAGTTATGAAGTTCCTCATTTTCAGTTTTCTCCAACCTCCTATCAATTCATCCCCTTTCGATCCAAGCATTCTCCTCGGCACCTTATTCTCAAACACCCTAACTCTTTGCTTCTTCCTTGATGTCAGAGACCAAGTTTCAGACCCAAACAAAACCACATTCAAAATTATAGTTTTCTTATTCTGATTTTTATATTTTTGGTCAGCATGCGAGAAGACACAAGGTTGTGGAGCAAACGGCAGTAAGTACTCCCAGAATTCCCCCTCATCTTTATCTGCTCCTGAATCAAACTTGTATTTCTTGCTGTCGTTCCCAAACAATTGAACTGTGCCATATTTTCAAAGAATCTGTTCGCTATCTTTATGTTGTTATTTTTCTGTGTGGTACTAAACATGAACATAAATTTATCTTGTCCATATTTGTGAATATGCTCCGTTCAAACGATAAAACAATATATACCACGCACACAGTAAAAACATATATCAAGAATAAATTCATAACTGAGTTATATCTTTCACATTCCTTCGAAATATCTTACAATATATAAACTTTTAGACTAAAGTATATTAATATGTTAATTATATTGATGATACTGTTGCGGGCCCAAATAATACGTGTAAAGCGGATGTGTTATACTAAATCTTAATATATCTTCTGGTTGATCGCATATGTTTAATCAATTACAATTTGAATCTCTTAACAGTTTCATGAAATATAATTGAAAACCGCATTTAGAAATCAATTTATAAACTGATTCTAATTAAGAGACCAGGAAAATTAATTATATTGTTTAATGCAAATGATTCAAAAAGAGAATAGTTCTCCGTTTCAATTCATTGTTCTGAATAATGCAATGATGTCATTCTTTGGATATTCTAATTCAAATGATCACTTTCTGTATAAATTTAACTCAATTTATCTTACAACGATTTTAATCTGTGTACTAGAATTAAAATTCAAGCCTTGATGTCCACAGATGCCTTACAGGTATCGTAGGTTTTGTTGTTCCAGGGTCGGTTCCAAATCGGGGAGGGAAACCATTTTTCTTATAGCGTAAAGCAACCTGTTTCTCGCTACATCACGCTTGGGTTGTCAGAGATCTACGCTTAAAGGATCACTGGCTCAAGTCTACTCAGTTACTTGGTCTGAGAAGAAATTATGATAACCATACTGAAACCACGGAAAGACATCCCATGGTTCTACCCCCTCCCCCTTCCACGTATTTCTCGACCTCTTGCGCTCTTCCGCTCCAAGAAATTCCCTGTATCCCCCTCCCAGTCAATTACCCATACCTCACACAGGAATGTTTGCGCTGACAACCACATGATAATCTTCGTCAGCAACAAGTGCTTTTAGCTGCTTGACATAGGACAGACGGTCTAGGAGGGGAATGCAAAAGTATTATTTTTTAAGAGAAGGAAAAGTTTCTAGTTCCGTCATATTCACCATCCACGATAATCCTTTCCGTGGTTCAGCATAGATAATTCCAATTTTAATTCGTGTAAATTACAGACCCAATAGCGATGTGAGTGGGGAAGTAAAGTAGGGAACAAGCGTGCAGCATATTATGGGCTGACAGAACGAATGGTGGGGCCGTGCAGGCTGACGTCACTATTCCAGCAGACAACACGCTCCTCCTTTTGCTTTGGAGATAAGGCCCCGGGTACCCATTGGATGGAAGCGCGATTGCGCTCCAGAACTGGTCTAGCTGTGCTACGAGTAGAAAGCAGTCTGTCCCTCCTGAGAACCGAACCCCGATGATCTAGCCCTTTGTTTAGGTGCTATTCTCAGTTATTCCGACTCCATGCATAATTAAATTAGGCTCGCTACTTATATTATATGCCCGCAATACCAAATTTAACTGAAATCCTTTAAGTAGTTCTTAAAGACTTAAGCACCTAGACGGGCAAACAAGTCCCCCCCCCCTTGGCACTACAGCCCCAGTGGGCCTAGGCCTACCTCCATGAACTTCTGGCAAACAAGTCCATTATGCTTTTATTTTAACTTAATATGCGCAGCATATCGCATTGTATATTGAATACAGACACATTTTCTGTGAGACTTGTACCTACGCGCATTGCTGTAATTGTCTGGCAATTGTTTTGTGGGCAAAACCAGAAAGAATTGTACGGCTAGGAAGCTCTTGGTATGGTTACAAGAATAATTTGAAATTTCGTAAATATTCAAGATATGTGGTGAAAGGGTTTGGGCTGGATTCATTTAGCTCAAAATAGGGACCAACGGCGAGTTCCTATGGACACGTTAAAGAATTTAATAGTTTCATAAAAGTAGGGGAAACTTTCGAATTGAAATACAATTAGCTTCGCATGACGGACCTTGGGCCATGGAGTCAGCAGTTAGTTTAGTTTAATTATAAGAATGTGACTTGTGCCACTCATGTTCTAAACATACATTAGCAATGCAAACAATGGCAATGTAATTAGTGACAATGAAACCAGCAACCACGTAAAAATGTGGGGAAATAAGACCATTCATCTTAATGGCAGATATCAGCTCTGGCAGACCATCTGGAGACAAGACTGTAAATGTTGAATGAATCCTTGAGACCATATGCATTAGTTGAATGCAATTTATATCTTACTGTTCTGTGATGTGCCGCATCCCCTATTGCTTTTCCTTCTTTTATCTTTTTTATTCTTATTTTGCTCTTCTTCTCATTTCTCTCCAATTCATGTACGAGTAATTATGTATTCGCGGTCTGAAAATGTTGTTTAAATCAATGAATGTTGTATATTATTACTGGACACTCTATGATAAAATATATAAATACTTATTAAATATGAAACACTTCCTCACAATTAATTGCGACAAATAGTTCTACGTCAGTTATATTATAAATAATTAATATTTAACACACGTTTTCACTGAATATATGTATATAGAACTACAAAAATAACTTTAATAAAATTAAAATGACATAAATATTTCAAATGAAATGCTTGTGTGGAATGTGTTTACTATGAAATAGTTGCCAACTACTTAAAATATAACTTAATGAAGTCTTAAGAATATAACAACATAAATTTCATTTTATGAAACACAGAGCTCACCGGCCTTCAGTATATAATTAAACAACTGGCTCTCTGGTAACAATTTTAGGTGTGACATAGCTTAACGCCGGACCCCATCGTTGAAAACGATCCTGAGCCAATTCCGCCCACCTCCAATCGTCGCAACGCATCTTAATACACGTCTTTCAGTTTTTCTAATAGGTTTCCTCGGAGGTTTTCGCACAAAATTTATATATGTATAGGCCGGAGGTGTGTGAGAACTGGGTTCTGAGGAGAACACTCGGAGGCAAGAAAATGAAACCAGAGGAGGCTTGAAAACATGAATAATGAGGAACTTCTTAACTTGAACTCTTCGTAAAATATAAATAGAATGATCAAGTCGAAGAGGATGAGATTGGTAGTGTATGTAGCACATATTGAAGAGGAGCGTATACACGATTTTGTTAGGAAAACCTGGGAACCGAGACCACTATGAAGCCATAGTTAGAGGATAATTTTAAAATATATCTTAGAGAAATGTGATAAGGGGTAAAGACTGGATTCATCTGGCTATTGATATAGACCAGTAGCGGGCTATTATCGACACGGTTATGAACCTTCGGTTTTCATAAAATGTTGGGAATTTATTTAGAGGCTGTGTAACTATTAGTTTCTCAAGGAGGACCTGACTTCATGGAGTCAGTCCGCATGTGACACATCTCTAACGTTTGTGTAAAAAAGAAAGGTAAATTTGTCCCTGTGTTTGTGTAATAAATTAAAACTAATTTAATTATCTTACGTTTAAATTGATTTAACATTACGCAGGTTCCTACTTTGTGCAAAATATTAATATTCCTTTCGAGGCACTATAGCCTGGAATGTGTCTAGCGCTGTAAGGCCACTGTAACGATAAAGCGAGAGTCGCAGTAGTTTTACTGTGACTTCTGCAACACAAGAAACATAACTGTTAAAAGTGTTGCCGATATGATAGGCGTTCTTAGAAGGAGATCCAGTGCTTCAACTGTGCCATACGACGTGAGATGGTGTCCTTGCTACCCTAATTGTATAGCTTACCATCTGCGCATGCTCAACATCAGGGCTGCGCTATAGCTCAAGCGGTTAGTCGCTGGCTTCCCACAGCGGCGGCCCTGGTTCGATCCCGACCCTGGTCAAATGGGATTTGTGGTGGACAAAGTGGCGCTGGGGCGGGTTTTCTCCGAGTACTTCGGTTTTCCCTGCCAATCTTTATTCCACCAATTGCTACACAATCACCCTCGCCTATCAGCTGGGGCTGGTACAATAGGACAGAAGTGGCCTCAGGACAAGGGACTTAGTCCCACCCCACTAGCAATAAAAAAATGCTCACCATCTCTTCTTATGTATGCTACTTTTGTGGCGGTACATGGCCTATTCATATTTTCTCAGAAATTATATTGGTACGAAAAATGCAGTTTGAACTGAAACAATTAAGGAACATGTTACAGGCACATATTTGTTGAATATCTAGGAAATACCCTGAAGAGCTTATGTCGTCTTTTTCTATCGATACGATCATGCTTTGTACTTGGTGAGATTAGCACGAATTAAACGATAATAATTATATAATTACTGCCCACAGTTTCAACTATTACCAATATTACTTTAAATTCCACAGGCATGAGCATGGTCGATCACGAAAAGAAAATTAGGAGCAGAAAGCAACGACAGATATCGGAAAATACTCTCTTGTAAATAGGAGCACATAGATCTGGAACCAGCTACCTTCAGATGGTTTAGGGACTCTCTCCTGCAAACCAAGTAATTTTAGGAAAAGGGTTAGGATAGTGATAAAAGAGGTGAAGTGAAGGTGGGTTAGAAATCAGCAAGAAAAAATGAAGTGAAGTGAAAAGTGTTATGTATGGGAGGATTATGTAAGTGTAGTAAAGCGAAATGAAGGGAAAATGAGAACATGATACTACGCATTCATTGCTGTTAGTTATTATATATTATGTTAATTTTTTACTATTATTGCGCTTTTCTACTAATGTTTATGTGCTGTGTTTTGTTTGAACGTGTATATTTGTGTTATTTTTCTGTTGTATAATTGTAGTAATATGTGTTGTCTGTTGTCTTATTGTAGTACAACTGCCACCGGGTGAAAACTCATTTGCTGTGAAATAATAATAATAATAATAATAATGATAATAATAATAATAATAATAATAATAATAATAATAATAATATAAAAATTTAAGCATCGAAATTCAGCGAATGTGGAACACGAAATGTTTTGTGATACCAGTAATTATTGGAGCCACGGGTACAGTCACGAGAGGGTTGAGAAAATATTTGGAACTNGGTCTAAGCGCCACAATCTTGTTCCGGAATGTATGAAACCCGTGGTGGAAAGTTTAATCGACAGAGTGGCAGAGAGTGTGCGAGTAGATGTCGCAATAGTGGGACGGTTCTCGTATTGTTGTTGCTGCAGGAGCTGCCCTCAGTCACAACTTGGAGTGCATATATTCAACATAGTCAAATATTAATAACTATATTAGTTCACTTCCTTTGAGAAATAACAATTTTAGATGTAGGTATGATCTTTAATTTTTAGCCTAGATTAATTATTTAAAAAATAAAATGAAATAAAATCGGCTCACGCGATCACCATGCTGTCTGGGTGTCTGTGTATTCCCCGTATTAACTTTTGAATGCCTGAACCAGATTTTTTTTAAGAAATTTGGGTTATATGTTATGGCACCTAAGCCCATCTCAAAAGAATATTTCATAAATCCCTCCCCATCAGTCCGCGTGTCTCTATGTTATCATAGGCAACGACTAGGTAAAAATGTTACCGCGGCAACGAAGACATATGCAACAATAGAAGAGATTTTACACGTGTCCCTTTCTGTGCTGTCCGTGCCGTATCAAAACGAAACTGGTGATTATTCTTTCCCAGGATTTTTTTTTATTTTATGGAGATGTGATTTAAGGCTTCATATAGTATTAGTTAGTTAGTTATTAGAGAGGGTGGGTTTCCCCATGCACTTAGACCAGTATTGGTCCATTGTGCTTCCCTCTATGATATTCTACCAGTGTCTATATCCTACCGATATTGGTGCGTACCATCAGTCCCGACCGAGCCAGCGAGTTCACCTCTACTGGCTTTGCGGTATCTATAATGCTTCCCCCATCTATCGGAGGCGTTAGAGACAACTGTTGGGCGGGAAATGTCCCGAATTTTGGCTCAGTGACCTCCTTTGGAGATATGAGGATCTTTTACGTGCCGTAAAGCTACGACATGGGACCCACGGCTTAAAGTCCCTCCCGGAGGACTTGTTCCCTGAATTTTTCCGCCCTTAAAAATTCCACGACCTCCGCCGGGTTTTTGAACCCGCGTACCACGAGTCATGAGGTGGGAACTTTACCTCTAGACTACGGAGGCCGCTTTCATATAGTATTAGTTGAAAATTACATAGTAGAAAATACCACAGAAAATATTATGTCACAAATTTAACGAGACGTACAAAAACGTACCATATCAATACAATACTTGTGTCACTGTACTGTATGACTGTTGCCATGAACAGTAACTGTTGCGCCTGCGCACATTGCGCTTTAAATTATCATTTGCTTTTCTCGTTGACACTGATTGTTGTTTCCGGAAAACAACTTCTATACTTCCGTCTGCAGACCAGCAAGGAATCTAACTGTATCGTTACTAACGTGGCTTAAAACATCGCGATGATAAAGAACATAACAAAAATAAACTCCGTGGTCTGTAGTCCGCAAGCGAACTATACCGACCGAGCGACCGCCTCTTGTCGGCGAAGTTAGTTTCAACTTTTGCGGATAGAGGGCGTCGCGTGGTAAACGCAACGGATCCCCCACGGCCGCTAATCTCCTTTTTCTAGACCGAAACCACTATTTCCTTGAAATAACTCCTCAATTATCCTCATGAAGCTAAGTGGACCCCGTCCCAGACCCTCTACTTCTCAGAAAATCTCGTAGCGCCGGGAATCGAACCCGGGATCTCTGAATCTGAAACCAGGGACTCTGACCACTAGACCACAAAGACGGTGGAACATAACATAAAAACGTAATGAAATTCTGTCAATGGGCAAAGAATTTTATATATTTGACTAAATTCTACAAAGTTATTCGCGACAGTTGAAAGAGGAATTAAATTTTCTGAAGACGGTATCAGGGCAATTTCTGCTACACAATCAGAAGAGGTTTGTATGACTGAACTTTGTAGAAATCGTTCTGTGAAACTATATACTAAATGCCGCGATGGAGGTGAGGGGATAAGACTGTCCTATTTGCAAAAATCGTGAAGATCTTTTCTGTATTGCGGGAGCAGATGTGCAAGCTTCTGCAAAATATATACATCGAACTGTCAAGGCATTGTCAGCTGCATGAATAAAATGACACCAACGCGCAAGGAAACATAAATATTTACGTTATAATCCATGGTACATGCTAATGAAAGAGACCTTAACTTATCTTTTCGATACACCCCTCACGACACATTGATATTGTGACATGTAGACCCGTTGCTAGGCAACGACCGCGAAATAAGCAGCTATTCAACAGCCGTTGGTTGGTAATGGCTCTGTAAACATTGGAAGTTGCTAGGTAATGGCGGTAATAGATTCGTAACACACACCAATAAAGTAACTGGGAAGCGATGTTCTCTAAGCGGTCTGTGCGACAACTACGTGACTCAACAATAGAACAATTGTTGGGAGAGGATTTTGTGTGCGGTCCGTGACCTAATATTATAAGCAGGACAAATCTAGAGCTTAGTTATTTGCGAGAGTGTCGCCACCAGTAAAGTCGTGAACACGGAAGCTGAGAAAGTTATGGTGTTGGAAGCCGCTACCAATTAACAACCGGTGAAAATATAGCAGACTGAGAAGACTTAGTGCATTCTGGAGTGAATTGCAGAATTGTGAATTAGCGAGAGCGCTATAGTTAAAATTTTTGTGTTCTATAAATCCAATTACCAATTCAAACCCCTTATATAATCCCTAATATACGTGACTTAAATCGATACATTTTCAAGCTGATGATTGAATTCGTGATGCTCACCTGCCATATTACTAATCGTGAAGGCAAACCCATCTCGTGAAACCATCTCCGTGGCCTGTAGTCCGTAAGCCAACTATACCGACCGACCGACCGACCGCCACATGTCAGCGAATTTAGTGCCAACTTCTGCGGATAGAGGGTGTCATGTGGTCAGGGCAACGAATCCCCACGACCGTTAATCTCGGTTTACTTGACCGGAACCGCTCTTTCCTTCAATTAGCTCCTCAATTGTCCTCACGAGGCTCAGTGGACCCTGTTCCAGACCCACTATTTCTCAGAAAATCTGGTAGCGCCGGGAATCGAACCTGGACCTCTGGGTCTGTAGCCAGGAACTCTGACCACTAGACCATAGAGGCGGTCCATGAAACCATCTCCATTACGTAGTAAAGCATGGGGATCAATAAAATGCAAATTCTTCTGAACACTGTAGAACGTATCGATAGTGAGTATACAAAGCTCGATATTTAGCTGTGACCGAGAACGCGAGATGTCGGCTCAGTTTCATGAATAATCAGGCTGAATTTACGATGATAGAAACTTGTTCGTAATATCACTCTCCTTGAACTTCACACTAACGTGGCTGAAGACATACCCTAAGAGATACCGCAGGCCAGTAACGCTGCTTTATGAAAAAGAAGATTTCGCATTAATGAGCCATATAAAGGGACAGTTGGAGTGCCACATAAAGTACTATGTCCGGTTCAACTACACCATCATAAATAATTAGTGGTGCCATAGTTCGTGAGTTCCCCGCTGTGTCCTGGGACCGAATGTCAGTTCTACCTACGTTTCATTGAAGGCGTCTGAGTTTTAAGGTTAGAATAATAAATTGCCGAAGTTGCCCTTCCCAATAAAGCTTGCTGTCTCCAATTTAGAACTTTAGACACAAGGTTGCATTGAACAGGAAGAGTAAGAAGCTCTGTCAGTGCCTTGAGAAAATTGTTTTCAAATGTTGTCTAGATTTCTCGGATCCAAGACAACGGTACTTGACCAAGGTGCCTAGAAATTTATGGGTAGTTCTTCTCAACCAGTATTATTTGGAAATATTTCAACCGCCTCTGTGGTCTATTAGTGACGGTTCCTGGCTACAGATCCAGAGATCCCGGGTTAGATTTCCGGCGCTACCAGATTTTCTGAGAAGTAGTGGGTCTGGAACAGGGTTCGCTCAACCTCGTGAAGATAACTGAGGCGCTAGTTTAAGGAAATAGCGGCTCCGGTCTAGAAAACCGAGACTAACGGCCGTGGGGACCCGTTGCGCTGACCACGTGAGACCCTCTATCCGCAGAAGTTGGTACGAACTTCACCGACAAGGCGCGGTCGTTCGGTGGGTATGGTTCGCTTGCGGACTAAAATCACGGAGTATAATAATCCTACCATATCTTCTAAACACTCTAAGCTGCTGACGGTGTGGTTTAAAAACAAAAATAAATAATAATAAATTAACTGCGTAAAGAAGGAACGGAATAAATGGCAGTGGTTTCTTCCATGACGATTCGGCGTGTATCCAACTGGTCATAATTTTCGCGGTGCCTGTGCATAATAATGTATTTACATATTCTCTTGTGCAGACGACAGTTTGGTGCAATAATAAATTTGCAGTAGAGTAGCGCATGCGTCCGGCGGTCGAGGTGCGATGGATTGACATGTCGCCATTGTTCTAGAGGCGTATCGAAGCCATGTAAACGGCACTTTCCCGTCCCCTCTCCCCTCCTCTGTTGTTACACATATGAACCCCTCCTTTCATATCATTGCTGTGGAAAAAGCTAAACGCTAGCATATTATATTCCGAAAGGGCAAAGAGATTTGGGGGGGAAGGGATTTAATACTTGTTGTGCACACCCCAAAAACCGCCTTATGGACATTGCCAAGTCTTCTTTTTCTATTGTGCCATAATAACAGACAGCCCCCACAGCTTAAAGCTGAAGCCGAAATGCCAATTTGTCAGTGAGTCTGAAAAGCCCTGGCGGCGACATATGCAGGCCTGGGGAGATTATCTGTTCTATGCACACCCAGCCCAGCTGCGCTGGGTAAGGGAATAATGAACTGGTCGCGTACCTGGAGCAGACTTCATACCATCTTTTCACAAGTACACAACGTTGGGTGAAGATGATGCCTCAATAGAGAACGAACATTTTAAACGCGTCCAGTGGCGAATGGGCTGCTTTTCATTTCATTAAGGTACCATGGTACCTTAATTTGTACAGCAATTAGGCTACGGGCTGGACGAACTAGGAATTTGGGTTCGTTTTCCATCAAGGGCAAACATTTTTCTCTTCTCCACTTTTTTTCAAATTGGCCCTGCTATTCAGCCAGTATCCTATCCAACGGGTAAAAAGTGCTCTTTCTTCACGGATATAGCGGCCGGAGCGTGAAGCTAACCGCTTATCTACATCTCGTGTACAGGTTAAATAAACATATAGCTATATCTCTATTACTCAAATGTCTTCATGGCGCGGTGCTTAATTATGCATAAGGACAACTTGAATTCCAGGTTAGGCTCATAAAGGCTGTTTTCTTACTACACAGATTTACGCAGAATTATGATTAATGACGGCAAGCATCTATATATAATCCCTCCAAAATCCTGTAATTACAATAACCAATAGAAATCACAATAATCATAATAATTAATATTATCCATTGTAGCTGTAATAACAAATGGCAAAAATTGTCATTTTCGCCTCACACGTTCGTGAGTCTGCAATGTTGGTATTACTGATCTACGAAACTAAAACTACGATATATAGGTAACGTTCATGAACAATTCTATCAAATTGCTCCACTGGCTCAAAAGTTGCAAGAAGATACTCACGCAGACAGCTAGGTGATCTTATGAGAATAAACTCTCCTTATGAAAGGAGAGAGAGGCAAAAAGTGTGGAGAATGCCTAAAGATAAGAGAAGTAAAGTCGTTAGCTTGATTAAGGTAAATTAATGTAATGGTTTGATCAAAGCGTTTCGAGGCAACGGCTCGGTAAACACGTTCCAACGTGCAACAATGGAAGATGTGTATCAATGGACGAAAGTTATAGCTCGTTTTTAGGCAACAGTCAGCGCGTCAAAGAACTCGCTGGATAGGAATCACGTGACTTGTGTTTTCTGTGTTGTCTGCACCGAGTTTATATAACGAAGACTTGTTGTAACTTAGGAGAGTGCAGAGTGCATTGCAATAATTAAGAGTCTAGGAGAATTTTATTTGATGGTGATTGAACAAGAAATGGTAAGAAGACTTCAGAGTGATCTGAAATACTACGCTCTGTGTTGCGAGCCGGTGCTAGGAGAAGACTAGTGGAAACTTAGAATCCTCATATGTGTGCAACGGTGGACTGGGAAGTGAGTAAATCAGCGATAGCAGTGTGTTAACTGTAATTAAGAGAGACTGTAACCGAAGTGTCAATAAATCCAATCATACGAACTACAACCTGTTAACTGCGTCACGCCTAACCCCAGTACCCTTGACATTAATATGATTACGATTAGCAGCAATTGGGGAACTGCGAATTATATACAATATTTTATTCGGTAAACCTCAATGGGCCGGTCACGGTAGCCGAGCGGTCTAAGGCATGTACTGTCTTCGCTCGCTTGGAAACCGGGATCGTGGGTTCGAATCCCACTCAGGGCATGGATGTTTAGTTTGTGTGTGTGCGTTTTTCTGTGTTTGTGTACAGTTAGAGGCCTTGCGACGAACTGATCACCAACCCAAGGAGTCCTACCGAATGTGTAAGATCTAGAAAACCCGAAGTGAAAGGAGAAGTTTATGGAGGTAGGCCTAGGCCCACTGAGGCTGTAGTACCAAGGAAAATAAAAACCTCAATGGGGGAAATTCATTGGGAAACCTACCACGCATACTACATGGAAGGACAATTTTAATTCTTCTTAAAGCAGCAAGGTTTGAAGGTCTCTAATGGATTGAACAACCCCAGGTTAGAACCCAGCAGAACACCTTAACCCACTGAGTAACTCCAGATTTTTCAATGAAAACGGCGCTAATTAGAGCCAGATAGGACATATGAAATAAAGAGGCAATACTTAGGCCTATTTGTATAATTTGTTAGTTGCAATGCATCGAGGGGTGTAGTAGTAGTAATGGGTCAACAGGGACTGCAGGAGCATGGTTAAGTTCCCCTACCAGGGATGTATACCAGAAACAAAAGTGACACGAAAGCCTGGCAAGTAGTTAAACGTTGATAAAAATAGAGAGAAGAAATCATTCTCTTCCTTTACTTAATGACATCTTTGCCCATTTAAATGCAGAATTATATGATGAACAGCTCACGAAATTCATGCACTTAAAGAGGCCTCAAAAAGAGAAGTTAAAAATTAAAAAATCCATAAGTCTTTATATTTTCATTTTTGTAAAACCTTTAGAGGAAATGGTTTTAAAATTCTGCTTTCAAGTCTTATTGTGAAGGAAAATAATCTGTTAATAAATTATTAATATTGTCCCTGTGCCTAACTACGAAATTAAGCACTGTATCATGAAGGTGTGTGGGGGAGTGGGTGTACGGATCCATAATTTTTTGGCCACGACAGTAGTTGGACGTGAGTGGTCAGCTTCTCGCCCCGGCAGATTTACCTCCGGGAAAGAGCCCCCAGGTACCCATTGGTTAGGAGGCTATGTGGACCCCAGAAGCGATCTGGACGACGTATAGAAGAGAAAATTCTTGACCCTACATGGACTTGAACTACGACCCATCCGTCGTAGCCAGTTGTGCTATCCCGGTTCCTTTTAAGAAACTATTAGCATTTTTGAACAAATAAAAAAAATTATTTAGAGTTTTTGATAATTGTTGCCTTCCTCGTCTTTAAAGAAGTGGGGCAGTTGCTGTCCGCCAGTAAAAGAGGCAGGCGGACATGGGTTCGGAGACCCCTGCCCCTCCTGCAGCAGTCTATATAACCATCTAGTTACATTCTGCACTGTTCGGTTCCTGTTGTGTGCTCGACAATCGGGTAAATTGAGCCGTCAATACAAACATAAAATTATCTTCAAGATAAAGACAAAGTAGATACTACGTATGACTATAATGTGTAATCATTATGGTTTACATGATTTGTTAATTCTAATGATAAAATTCCTAATATAATAGACTTTAAATATTTTTAATTTTGGACAAAACAGCGCATCACTAGGATTTTGAGAATATTATTTTATACTCTGCAAAAGGCGTATTCGTTATAATAATAATAGACTCTGAAATATGGATCCATATTGAAACAACTCAATCAAGAAATTTGTAACTCTTCTGATGATGACCCAGTAAAAGTCGAGACATATAGCTTATACCTCCACATAATAAATAAACAATAGTGAGACAGTAATTTTTATTTTGTCTTCATTTTGAAGATAACTTTATATTGTGTCGACGGCCCAATTTGCAGGATTATCTATTTACATTGCTTAGGGTGTTGAAGCGTTACATTTAAATCTTAGTCTCTGAACTAACGTCATTCTCAAGCGGCCTCCGTAATCTAGAGGTAACGTTCCCACCTCATGACTCGTGGCACGCGGGTTCAAACCGGGCGGAGGTCGTGGAATTTTTAAGGGCGGAAAAATTCGGGGAACAAGTCCTCCGGGAGGGACTTTAAGCCGTGGGTGACGTGTCGTAGCTTTACGGCACGTAAAAGAACCTCATATCTCCAAAGGAGGTCACTGAGCCAAATTACGGACGTTTCCCGCCCAACAGTAGTCTCTAACGCCTCTGATAGATGGGGGAAGCATTATAGATACGGCCAAGCCAGTAGAGGCCGAACTCGCTGGCTCGGTCGGGACTGATGGTACGCACCAATATCAGTAGGGTATAGAGACTGGTAGAATATCATAGAGGGAAGCACAATGGACCAATACTGGTCTAAGTGCATGGGGAAACCCACCCTCTCCAGTAACTAACTAACGTCATTCCCCTTATATTACAGGTTTCCAGCAAACAAAACAAACTAACTCAGTGGCCTGTAGTCCGAAAGTGAACTATACCGACCAAGCGACCGCCGCTTGTTGTTGAAGTTAGTGCCAACTTCTGCGGATAGAGGATGTCGCGTGGTCAGAGCAAAGAATCCCAACGACCGTTAATTTCGGTTTTCTAGACCGGAGCCGCTATTTCCTTGAAAGAGCTCCTCAGTTATCTTCACGAGGCTGAGTGGACCCCGTTCCAGACCCACTACTTCTCAGAAGATCTGGTAGCGCCGGGAATCGAACCCGAACTTCTGGATCTGTAGCCAGGAACTCTGACGACTAGACCACAGAGACACAATTTTTCAGCACGAAAAGAAAACTGAAGAACAGTTTTCTTCCATCTGTGCATATCCGTGCCTTTGTTGTATTTGTTTTCTGTTCATTATGTCGGTATCTAAGGTTTCGTCTAAGGTGGGCTTTATAAAAAGAACATTTAACGAAATTTACTGTCATTGTGTGCTTTTTCGCAAAGCAGTTGTGCTCTTAGCACAAACACTCTCCGATTATTAACTTTTGTTTCTCTTTTAAGTGAGTTTCGTAGGAACAGGATCAGCAGGAAGGAAATTTGCTTGATGAATGAAAGAGTGAGCATGACGAGACAGAAAGTCAAACCAAAAATTTGGACAGCAGCTACAGATAAGCAGAGTTCGCCAGAAAATAAGTGCCTACGAACAGAACAGATTACTATTTTCAGATTATAATCTGGATGCGAAAATTTCGCATGTTACTAAATCGATAATTTGGCCGCGCCATAGCTCAAGCGGTTAGTCGCTGGCTTCCAACCGCGACGGCCCGGGTTCGATCCCGGGTCTGGTCAAGTGGGATTTGTGGTGGACAAAGTGGCTTTGGGGCAGGTTTTCTCCGTGTACTTCGGTTTCCCCTGCCAATCTTCATTCCACCAACTGCTCCACAATCACCCTCACCTATCATCTGGTGCTAGTAAAATAGGCCAGAAGTGGGCGCAGTACAAGGGACTTAGTCCCACCCCACTAGCAATAATAAAACAGATAATAAATTACAGACCAGAGGTAAGAAGTGACTTAGGCACATCAAGGTAAACTGAATGTCTAGAATGACCTAATCCTTTAACGTAGATGATAATGAACTATTTCACTAAGCTCTTACCGTCCCACAAATCTCAGGATGGACTTGAGCTCCCTTCTCTAGGTGCTTTCGAAACTAGGAGCTTTCATGTGTTCCCTTCCACTCCAAGTTTAAAGTGAGATATTTCTTCTGTATATTATTTCCAAATCCTTTACGAATTATCATTCATAATCGTAATGTCATGAGAGGGATGAAACAGTAGAAGGCTGGAGAAAATTGCACTCTTCTCCAAATATTATTAAAACGTCAAATCATGGAGGTTGAAATGGGTATGGCATGTAGGACGCGTGGGACAAAGAGGAATGCATACAGAGTTGAGGTGGGAAGTTTAGAAGGAGAGTCCACTAGGAAGACAGATGTGAGAGGGAGGATAATATTAAAATGGATTTTAGAGAAATAGGATGGATCGCTAACGACAGAATTAATCTACCTTAGCATAGGGACCATCTCTTGTGAAGACGGCAACTAACCTTAGGACTCCATAAAATGTTGGATAGTTGTTGATCAGCTGAGCGATGGTTAAGCTATAAAGATGGACTCAGCTCCATGGACAGTGATTATATTGAACTGTATGTTACCCGTGTGAGATAAGGGGCGTATAGAGGACTTGGAGATATATCTTCGCCCAATTTATATTTCAGTATTTGGCAATGAGTCAGCTGGACAAACTTTCCGCTGCCTCCTTGGATATGTGTCCCCTACACCATTTGAATATGAGTGTCTGGGTCCGTGATTGGGTCCAGATACGGTAGAAGAGATGTAAATGTGAGGGGTCTCATCCCGGCTGCCCACCCGTAGTCATTCATTTCGTAGACTTAGCTGCTGAATTGAGAAAGCGTCGTGAAATAAACCAAGAAGAAACCACGCTGAGCCATCGGAACATCTGCCCGTGAATTAGCAAAGTATAGTCCCCCACTGCAAGAGGTACCAGTTCGTAGAAAGGGCGGAAGAGAGGGTAGAAGCTAAGGGTCAACGCGACAAGAACTCAACAAGTTCCAATCCTCGAACTCGACCTCCATACTCACAACACCCCTCTCCCCGCTCCATTAACAGGCAAGCTAACATATTGGGTGCAACACTCCGTAAGGAAAAGACTTGGATGGAACCAACCAGACGAAGAAATATCTTAGCTCCACGTCTTTTTAAAGTAAATGAGTACGCTTTCCGGCCATATTGCCTTCCATGACTGTCTTTTTCCTTTGAACTTTCATTTTAGCCGTTAGTTCTCGGAGATTAATCTGCAGTCATGTTCTTTGTGACTTAATCGTTCAAGTGACACGCCTAAATTTGAAACTGGGACAGATCCAATGCTAGTCATGGGAAATGAGAGGAGTTGGAGTACGAACCCAGGAAAGAGCAGAGAATATTATACTTTACAAAACAACAGGGAGCGCCTTGTGTGAAGCCCCAAATCTTTGAATTTATTTCATTTTGTAATTCGATATGGGAGACTGTCACTGAAAGCTGTTGGACAGTTCTGATGTTCACCATGTTGAAGAATAGTGAAGCCCATTTTACTGAACTTTGTAATGGATACGCAGGCCGCCGCTACAAAATGCTTTCAATTCACTTATTGCCCTATCATTCGATACTATTCTTTTTTTTTTTCTTTGCTGACAGAGTAGTACAATAGCTCCATGAAGTCAAATCCTTCGTGAGAAACCACTAGTCGCTCAGCTACTCAAGAATTTTCCAACATTGTATGAAACCCGAAAATTCACTATCGTGTTCACAAGAGCCGTCCACTGGTTCCTATCCTGAGTCAGATTAATCCAATCCATAGAGCACCATCCGAGTCCTCTAAGACTCATTTAAATATTATCTTCTAAGTAACTCCTAGGTATTCCTAGTGGTCTCTGTCATCATGGTTTCAACACCAAAATCCTATAGGCATTCGTCTTCTCCTCCATGTTTGCTACATACCCTGCCCATCTCATCCCTCCTTGACCTCATCATTCTAATTATATATGGTGAAGAGTACGAGATACGAAGCACCTCATTAATTACAAGTGGTTATTATTAAGTTAAATATTAAGGAAATTTGGTGTTGGAGTGTAGAGTAGATTCAAGTGGTTCAAGATAAGGTCCAGAGGTGGGATTGGTCCCGCCGTCTTGTTGTTTTCAGCGGACTCAAGAAAATTCCCTAACAACAGAGTATTACCAGTGTATAACACTGCAATACACTGTCACGATATGTCATTATGACTTTTTCTTCATGAGTAAAGTCACTCACATTCTGATTATACATGTACATCATTTGAATCCCTTAAAATTTATTATAATTTCTTTTGAAAATCATTACGCCACAAACATCTCTCTCACATTAACAAAGAAATTTCTCTCTTTATCTCTTTTTCTTTCGTAATTTATACGTAATTTTATCCCATTTATAACTGCGAACAGTACAGTAACACGGAGGGTTTAATTTCCATTTTCTTTAATTCTATATATACAATCGACTTCACGTAAATTAATTCCCTTACTTAAGTATTATGAAACACTGGCACAAGTAATAACTATTCACACAGATGTGGTACAAGAACCAGCTGACGTATGAAAGAACGGTTTAAAGATAGGACGTAAGGCAGCATAACGTAACAGCACACGAGTTCCGTAATTAATAATCATTATACACACCAAACAATTTTATTTAAACGATCTTAAAGTTTCCATGAACAAAACAAACTCCGTGGCCTGTAGTCTGCATACGAACTATATCGACCGAGCGACCGCCGCTTGTCGACGAAGTTAGTGCCAACTATAGTACGTAGAGGGTGTCACGTGGTCATCACAACGGATCCCCACGGGATCTCGGTTCACTAAACCGGAGCCGATATTTTCTTGAAATAGCTCCTCAATTATCCTCACGAGGTTGAGGGGACCCCGTTCTAATGAATATATTAATAAATCATCCACAAAACAAACATCGAAATGTGCTGTCTCAAAACACAGTGCAAATTAAGTGCTCTTACAAAAGCTAATAAAGGATTTCTAAAACAGAAAGGCGTTCGCTACAATTGGTATAATGCTGACTCGAACAGGAAAGCAATATAAAGTCTAGGCGTTTTCTTCAATTTTATCCGAATAAAAGCCTGGGCGAGCTCCTCACGCGACTCCCATCTGCACACAGCCTAGGATTTTTCCATCAATTCTATATTTTTTTTTCTCCTGAATTATGTTTAAATGCGCATTACCATTTAATACCTTGGCTAAGCAGTAGAAATAGTCCTATGGTCTGGAATGCCATCATCAAGGTTTGAAACCGGAATGGCAATAAATGTTCCCTCTTTTCACCTGCCCAATTATAACCATGTGACTTCTTCCCCCGCTCTTCCTATCAAGCAGCTCAAGTCCTCAAATCGCCTTACGAACTCAGCTTCACTGTCACTCTTTATGTCATAACTATCTCTGTTCAATGGCTCTCTGCCCTGACGACTTGCTGCATATGTCTTTAGAGCTCTGAAAATAGCTGGCCCGCTCTGCTTGCGCAATCTTCACTTTCCCCTGTAGTTCACTTACTCCTTTATCGACGGATCCTCCATGTAATTTATTTTTCTTTCAACATTGCTTGACACAGTTTTTTTTTTTGGCATAGCCGAGTGATTCTAATTTGTTATTTAGGTTCCTTGATAACCTTTTCAGGTTTCTTTTTACCGAAATGTGTTCATGTTCTGTTTCATTCCTAAATTCCTATACCAATTTCGAAAGGTTACATGTTTAAATTTTTAATTTCTCTCTTTCAAACCTCTCTATCTACTTTTATTCTCATTCCTTGCATTTTTTTCTAATAGTTTGACCACTCCGGTAGTCTTCTCGTCAATCCTATCGCTTTCTTGTATTATAGCTCTAGTGGTTTCCCATTTGTCTGCTTCTATGATACATATAATAGCAGGCAAACTGTCCCGAAACTGCGTGTTAGGACTGACCCGTATAATAATCTGTTCTGCTGCAAGATGGTTGGATTCATTGTCCTGTCCTACTGGCCTCTCCTGCCGTGCACTGACCTGAATTTATTCCCCTTTTATTTATTGCTACAACTGACTGTCCTGGGCTGGTATTATATGTACAAAGTTCGTCTAATTGTTGTGGCTGTCCTCTTTTCAAACTCATTGTCTTTTGCATTCAATTTGATTTCCTTCCGATTCAATTACATTGCTACGCAACGTACTATTTGCCAAGACACTAAATATGCACCAGACTTACTTGCTGCGAAACCGGCCTCGACATTGCGGGATTGATCTGGACGTAGAGACGCTTCGTGGGGCGCGGCGGCTTTCCTTTCTTGGTCAAGAACTCTGCTGGCCTCTTCTTCTTCCCAGATGGCTTTGACTTAGGATTCCCATGTGTAGCGCGGCTGGAGGTGGCTCTTCTGTTGGCCCCTTCCTAGCTAATTCGCTGCCTGTCCATTCTTCATCGTAATCCAATATATTTTTCAGATCTCTTGCCCTTTATTTGGTGTGCCATGATTTATCTTGCCACTACACCTTCAGCTTTTGGCCGTTCTTTAAAGACAGTGTTATTGGGCGCCACCAAATTAGGGAGCTGGGAGCACGAAACACCCAGGTTTAACTTATATAGGCAGAAGTCGATCCTCGGAGGAAGATGAAGTAGTCCGGATTTAATTGTGAACGATTATTTATTGAAGAGTTCATTAATATTATGCACTATTTATTGAACTAAATCGTACTGTGGCCGGCCAGCCACGGGCACCAAACACACCTGAACCATTCCGAGATGTGTCTTCCAATGGCTTCAGCAGAGACGTTGCCTGGTCACTCTGATGTTACAAAATAAGTTCCGTTTACAAATATTGCCGCTACAACGCTGCACTCACTATGGTGCGCATGCGTGCAGAGTTTGTTGTTCGTTTTGGAAGGCACCGACACCATTTGCAGACAATCGAACCGCGTTTACGCATCGTTCTGTGTGTTTACAATGTTCAAGAAAATCGAGAAGCCAGCCACATCTGAAATGTGGTCTGTAATCCTTTTCTTGAATGCAAGAAACATGAAATCGTCAACTTTGTTAGGTGTATGCAAAGCATGCCATGATGGATTCAGCGGTAAGGAAATATGTGAGACACTTTAATGAAGGACGCGGAAATATGCATGATGATCTGCGGAGTGGCCGACCGTCTGTGGTCAATGAAGATTTGGTGAGTGCAGTGGAAGAGAAGATTCACGAGAAGAGACGATTCACTTTCTCTACATTCTCCATAAATTTTACAGTCACTTCTTCAAGGAATTGTCTGATAAACTTAATTTTCGGAAATTGCGTTCATGCTGGGTGCCGAAGATACTTACGGATGACCACAAAATGAAACGGCAGGCCAGTGCGCTGACTTTTCTGACACGATACAGTGAGCAAGACGATGATTTCCTGAGCCGCATAGTCACAGGGAACGAGACATGGGTGTCGCGCGTGACACCTGCATCGAAGCAGCAGTCCATGAAATTGAGGCACACATCAATGCCAATAAAGAAAAATTCAAACAGACAATTTCAACTCGCAAAATCATGTGCACAGTATTTTGGGACAGAAAACGCTTTCTGTTTGTGGTATTCTTGCCTCAAGGCTCAACAATCAACACATAAGGAACTGCGTTATGCTATCCAGAACAAGCGACGTGGCATGCTTAGGCAGGATGTTGTGCTGCTTCATAACAATGCCCGCCCAAACACTGCCGCTGCAACCTAAGATCTCATCGCGACATTTGGCTGGGAACAATTCCATCATCCGCCCTACAACCCAGACTTAGCGCCAAGTGATTTTCATGTGTTCCTGAATCTGAAAACTTTCCTTGGTGGCCGGCGGTTCCACGACGACAACGAGGTCAAAGAAGTTGTTAACATGTGGTATCTATCGCAGGCGGCATCATTCTAGGATTCAGGGGTACAAAAGCCGGTGCCCCGCTACGGCAGTTGCTTCAACAGTGGTGGAAACTACGTCAAAAAGTAGTGTACGGTAGGTACAGAAATTGGCAATATAAATGGTTTGGAAATAAATTCTGGAACTTAGTTTCTGGATAACCTACGGAAACGCTCTGGCCGCTCACATGTGGTTCATACTGCGTTTCAGGATGTCAGCTTGGAAGCCTTCTCCAAGAAACTAATATTTTCCCATTACTGTCAAACAGCCACTCGCTGTTTCTAGCGAACTCAAGAAAATTCCAGAAGAACAGAGTATTACAAGTGTATAACCTGCAGTACACTGTTACAATATCTCATTTAATTAGCGGTTAGTCGCTGGCTTCCCATCGCGGTGGCCAGGGTTCAATCCCGGGTGTGGTAAAATGGGATTTGTGGTGGACAAAGTGGCGCTGGGGCGGGTTTTCTCCGAGTATTTCGGTTTCCCTTGCCAATCTTCATTACATCAAATTCTTCATCATCATAATCACCCGGGGCAGGTACAATAGGCCAATCAGTGGCCGCCATGCCGAGTGGACCCAGCTGGACTCCACTCCCCAGTAAGCGAATTAAAAAAAATCTAATAATAATTAGTGTTTAACGTAATGTAGATTTAAGTTTTGATCAAGTAAATAAACAAATATTAATTAATGGCTTCCATCTAAGTTTAAGATAGCATGAAACATCAGCGTCAGAATGTTGAGGACATGAAACTTTGGGTTCCGTAAAAGGCGATTAATTTCATTACTGCCTGAGATATTTTCAGCTTCTCAAAATGGACGCCGCTCCTTGGAGTTATCCTAATGGCTGATTATTTTGTTGTTTCTGGACGCTGCGTCAACTGCTGAAGTTGTATAGCGATAAATGAGATATTGTACTATGATTATGTAACTTATAATTGACATAATTCGTCGTGGCGTACTTTAAAATATTATTTCGACTTCCGAAGGGAGATACTGATAACAGACACGAAAACATCAGTCAAGATAAGACAGTTAAACCTGGGATTCGAACCGGCTGAGTCTGGAATGTTAATCATAGGTGTTACCGCTCAGTTTTACTCTGGAATATTTGTTACGTCATTGCACTGGACCGCAGCAGCTGTGGACCCCCAAAAATGTCTCTGAATCAAATAGAAAAATGCCACCAATTCGACTCGAAGTTGCTGATCTTAAGCTTAATGACTTTTGTACATCACAAGCCATTCTGTTTCGATTTAATGTTCTTGGAAACAGTATATTTTATACGTAATTTGTCCTTTTGCGACATTAAGAATCGTATCATCGTACGAAACTGCATTCCAGCATCTGAGTTTTGTTGTAAACAAATTTCTACACGATGTCAAGAGGAAAACCTATTTCTTCTTGTTTCATCCATTAATTTTGTACGGTGTTTTTCTTTGTAGAGCTGTTGTTCCGTGTGGATCAGCAGCTCAAGGAATAGCAGAAGAATTATAATTGCTGAAATGTGTTTTTGAAATCACGGCAGGAGTTACATTCCGAGAAAAGAGCAGGAGAGAAAGTTTGGTATGAATTTCAGACTTCGCACATGCCTGCTGTTTGGAATTCTAAAATATTTCTACAAAATTAATTAAGCGATTTAAGCCTGAATTACCTCTAAATAATTCTCATCAAGATTGAAAATGATGCTCCACAATATATTACGAAAAATTACTAAAAGATTTTCTTGATGTTTATTACGAGTAATTATATTTAGAAGTGGGAGTGAATAACTCAAAGCAGTGAGTCTCCCATATTGATTTTAACAGACTGTGAGGAACGGTTTATGGAATATATGGAGAAGCCCACTGATTCGTATGGCCATGTGTAAACTGGGATTTATTACGAAAAATAATATGGCTGAAACTTGGAATTTCTCGACAGATTTTGGTGAAAGTCGTCCATATAAAATTTAATTAAAATGTCTCCAACAATATACTGTAAGTACTAGCACTATGTTACAGATAGGAGACGAATGGTTCCATCCCGGGTCTGTTCAAGTGGGATTTGTGGTGGACAAAGAGGCGCTGGGGCAGGTTTTCTCCGAGTACTTCGGTTTCCCCTGCCAATCTTCATTCCATCAATTCCTCGACAATCAGCCTCACCTATCATCTGGGGCTGGTACAATAGGCCAAAAGTGGCCGCAATACAAGGGTCTTAGTCGCACCCCACTAGCAGTAAAAAAAAAAAACAAATAGGAGACGGATAGAAATTACCTCTACATAATATGTTGCTTCTTATTTTTGTTCTTTGTTAAGAAGATCTAAAAGTTCGTCTCTTGTTGCACGGAAAATAGCGTCTCAGTTACAAAGATTAGCAGGTCAATGCTGTTAGGGGAAACACAGCTATTTATTCTGAGAATCATACTAAACACAAAAACATAGACCAGTTGTGAGGTCAAATTGGAAATTTTATTTTTAATTGAAGCTGCTCTTTAAATTATTAATGCAGACCTAATTTATTTTAAATAAATACCCCAAAATCTTTTAGATTATACAAAAATGATTACAGTATTGCTTATCCAGTATTTAAATTGTATTTATTTTAAATTCAGTAACATATAATTGTCGTCAATTTATACCACTCATTTAATGTTATCATGCGATTTCAGGTTACGTGTGTGAGTATTAGAATGGCATTGAAAGAAATCTCTCCCAAATTTATTTTTAAGTATATTACACGAAGGTAGATTTTCCGTCTGAAGACTGGATGTCCTGGCATGATATAATTAGTACGTGATTTTCCCCAGCCCGTACAGGAAAGTGGGTGCGGGGGGTATTGTTATATATACTTTACCATCACTTCCTCATATTTCCCTCTCATTTCGTCTTTAACATTCATTTTAAGATGGCTCACTCATCAAATCAATATATTTCTCCTAAACGTCAGAAAGTTCTTCCAATATTATACAAGGTCCTTGCGACCGAAAACACTTTAGCCTGCATACAGATCACCACGGAAAGCTGAAGTTTGTTTAACATCGATCTGTTTTCAGAAGGAACCGACGCTTTGACAAATTAAGGGTCGATTTTAATAGCGTTTTGTCAGTCTAGGACTTCAACCTTACAAGCCAAATATGGTTGCGGTTTCAACAGAACAAAGGACATTTTTTCCAGCCCGTTACCTCTTCATTGTACTGAATAAACCTTTTCAAACTTTGAAGCACTTATTTTCCATTCTTCATATTTCATAAAAGTGCTCTTGAATTTTTATCATGTACACCACCGATAGAAAGCTACGTCTAGAATAGAGCGTTATTCAGTTGTCCCGTAATACTTCTCGTACTTGTAGAAAGAAACATTTGAATGGCTTATTATGGCGTCGTTGTGCTGCTACTCAAAGTGTCAATACTCTGTCCCCTGATTTTCTGCTTTGTTGCCTCTGAACAATAAGTCTGCTGCCAACCAATCAGATTGCATGCTGCACATAAGCTGAATATGGGAGTATGATACTTTTATCTAAAGATATTCCAAGTAATGTTCGAGTCAAACAATGTTCAGACGGAAACTGCGATCAGTGTTGACCGGATTGAACTGGTTTTAGAAAGATTCTGATATCCAGAAATGTGGAAATTGTGAGCTCGTGAACAAATTATTTGTTATTCTGTGGAAGCCGGATATTTATTATCGACATCCAGTCATGGGATTGTATCCTGAGCCAGATTAATCTAGTCAATATTCTCACAATTTGCTTCTTTCATACTTTGAAATGAGAAAGTAACCTTCATATTACTTAAAAATTCAATCCCAACCTCACCGAAAAGACACTAAGTCTCCAAAACAAAGAAAATAGATTAACGCTCCTTTGATGAATAATTTCCCTTAATTCTATGAAATACACAAAACCATAAAATACATTTAATGTAAAAACTATGTGGTACGTTTATTAACTTCTTGCGTGTAAATGTTGAGATACATTTTAATATTATCCTCCCACCAATGCTTACATTTTCAAGTAAGATTTATTATTTTAAGTTTAAAATTTGTATATATTTCTGCCGTTTTTATTTTATTAACAGTTTGACTGTATAGTTGCCGGTATGGCTGACGAAATTTCCCCCCATTAGATCATTACGGACTACAGTTAAATACGCCGGAAACATTTTTGTCATACATATACTAAAATTTCGACAGTGCACATTGAGCAATTTTGATGACGAAACGTAAGGACATGAGAGTAAATACAAGCCGAAAGATGAAGGTATAACTGTACTTAAGTAAGCATCACTCAAAGAAGAATCTGGGGGGGGTGAATGTATGCATTCTTGTTCTCGACACTAGGAGGAGTGGTGAGGTCCACACTCTCAAATGTTTGCTTCCCTCTGAAGAGCCCCTGGTACCCATTTCCCGGGAGGCTAGGTGAGTCGTAAAGACGTGTAGATGTAGTTGCTATGGGGGACATTCTTAGGGCTAGACATAGTGAAGTTATTAAATCACTTTCTACAGAGAATGCACGATAAAGCCGAAGCAAGCGGAAGTATTGTCTGAAGTGGAGTGACACAAAAAGGAAGAGTGTGCTTTGCGATCCCACGGGAATCAAATTCCCCTGGATCTGCAAGCGATGCGGGCAGCACTGCAAGAATCTCTGGAGGACGCTTGAGACGGTAGTCAGTGTGTTTGTGTTTTGTGTACCTCACTGCGTGAGGTCAGGCTGTTGAGACTTCGAACTCTTGTTCCCAGTACCTCACATGCTCTCGTGTTTCGAACTTCTTCACGCCATCAAATTTGTTTGCTGCTGTTACTGTAACTACTGCCTTCGGGGAAGGCCGGGTTTCGATTCTCGACACGGTTAGTTACTCCACTCTTCACCGCTGGGCCAGACCTGCTCTGGGACCCGTCCATCCTCCTATCCAGATGGTAACGGGGCTACTTCTAAGTTTATGAAATTGGCAGGACGTGAAACTGACCACTCATCTCCATCCAGGGCCGAGATTAAATATGCTTGAAATTGTACTTCCGTTCGGATATAGTTCTCATGGGTGGTAATTAAGTAAACACAGGAACATATTTTAATTTATTATGAAGCACGCGGTAACGTAATTTACTGAGGCATTATGCTACAAGCCGGAAGGTCCAGGTTTGACTCCCCATGAGGTAACTGGATTTTTTGCAATTTACTTAATCCTTCCAGCCGCAATGCGGCCCTCGAATCGAATCAGATTCTAAGAAAAATGAGTATCATGAATCTTCGGAGGGGGGGGGCGTAAGGATGACAAATTTACCGCCATCTGTGAGCCGACTTTCTAGAAGATGTGGGAGCGCCGACGTTTCACAACCCTATTGGTCCTCACGGCCCATTAGAGAGAGAGCTTTACATTTTATCATTTTATGAATCTTGCTAGCAGTTCGGTAGATTTTTTTACGCCTTTGCTCAAAAAAGAAACTAAGCAGGACAATGTGGTAAAGGTAAAGTTGCCCCTGTGTTTGGCTGATTAAGCACTAAGTCATGAAGGCGTATGGGGTGTGGATGTATAGATTTATATTTTCCTGACCTCGGCACTAGCTGGAGATGAGTTGTCGGCTTCACGTCCCTGCCGCTTTACCCCCCGGGGAAAATTCTTCGTTACTCGTTGGATAGGAGGCTGGGTGGGCCGCAGAGCCGATCTGGACGATTTTGAGAAAAGGAAATTCTTGTCCCTACCGGGACTCGAACTCCGAATCCTCGGTAGTCCAGCCTGTAGACAGTCGCTATACCGACTACGCTATCCCGGCTCAAATCAGGACAATATGTAAACGCTCTAATGTGTAATTAAGAGTAGGATGAGGAAAAATACGCAGGGAGGAACTTCTTAATTTATACATATCAGAAGTTATGAAAGTGAAAAAGGATAAAGTTTTACCTGTGCTTAATTCATTAAGCGTCATGCCATGCAGACTAGATAGAGGTGAATGGTCAGATTCAGGTTCCCGGCCGTCTTACCCCTGGAGAAGAATCCCCGATACCTGTTGGATAGGAGGCTGGATTGTCGCCAGAGTCGATCTGGTCGCTGTGGAAAACAGAGCATTATCTTTTATTTGCCGGGAAATTAACATAAATTCCCCGACCGTTTAGCACGTAGTCCGTTCCTATACCGACTCATCTAATGGTATTAAGGTGCATGATTTATTTAAACCGTCTTGCAGTGCATACACTCATTTATCTCCTTCTCTCCCTCGCACTACATGTTTCGGCATAATAATGCCATCTTCAGGTGCTTACTTATCCACGCCAAACTAGTTCATTGCATGCCTTGTTCTCATATTAAAATAACTAAAATATGTATCTATCATATACATTGTCAAACGTTAAAAATATTAAAATTGTTCAGGATACATACATACATATGATACATGATAGATACATATTTTAGTTATTTTAATATGAGAACAAGGCATGCAATGAACTAGTTTGGCGTGGATAAGTAAGCACCTGAAGATGGCATTATTATGCCGAAACATGTAGTGCGAGGGAGAGAAGGAGATAAATGAGTGTATGCACTGCAAGACGGTTTAAATAAATCATGGACTTAGATCAGTGCAACAGGACGCTAAAATATAACATTGGTATTAAGGTGGTTAATTCATGCAGCGGTACATGTAGCACGAACCGAGAATTTGAGAAATGCATATAAAATGATGGCCAGAAAATCTGAAGGGAAAATACCACATAGGAGATCTAAGCGTAGATGGAAGATAATATTAAAATGAATCTTATTGAAACAAAATGCGGAAATGTGGATTGTATAAGAATGGCTTAGGTCGTAGAAAAATCCACAGTTTTTTAATACGATAATAAAATAAGCTTACGTTTCCATAAACGGTGGTGAATTTCTTTGACCACCTGGGAAACGATAAAATGGTCTCAGAAAGACCCTGTGCAATGTGTTACTTTCGGAGGAATGTCGCTAAACCAGACTACACGCCGTTTAAATCCCAGAAAACAGTAATCATTACAGTCATCTTGTCAAGAACCTAAAATCCCTATAATATATTTATTTAGATATCTATTAATGGTTTATTTAACGACGCTTGCATTAGCTGAGGTTACATTACAGTGCCGAATAATGGGACTATTAGTAAATAAAATAAAATTATCCTTGTTCTTAGTTAATTAAGCACCAGGCCATGAAGACATATTGGGGAGTGAAGGTATAGCTCCACCTTCTCGATCTCGAAACTACATGGATACGAGTGATTAGTTTTACGTCCCCACTACAAGTTGGTTAGGAAACTGAGTAGGCTCCAGAACCGTTTTAAGTGTTGTGGAAAAGTGAAAATCCCTTGTCTCTGTCCTGAATTGAACCCAGGCCGTCCAGCCGAGTCCCATCACTATGAGTTCGAAATGATGTGGAAGGAAACGTCCTTGGCCTAATTTGAGGCCGTATTCCGACATTTGCCTAGCCAGTCTGAGGGACACAACAAGAAACGTTAGGATACCCGGCCTCTGTTTAGACCAGTGGTTCTCAATCTGTGGGGCGCGACCCCCGGGGGGGGGCGAAGCATAAAAATAACATAAAAATTAAAACTGCCCTAAATCAGTTAGAAAAGTAACAAAAAATAAAAATATATATAGAAAAACTTTTGATGAGTACAGGCTTTAATTATAATGAATTTCAAAATAACTAATAATTATTCTCTTTACCGGCAATTATAAAACGCTTATGCCAGAGACTGAACTTTGACATTTAAATGTTTTATTTTCTTTGTAGAAAAAAATTAAATACTTGTTAGTTAAATGTTGTTTCATTTCAATACATATTTTGGTTAATTGCAAGTGTTAAAACTAATTTTTATTGTAGGCCTAATATTGTGATACTTAAATTTTGAGTAAGAAAACTGCTAAATAGTATGTAGAAAAAAACATATTAAACCGAATGAAAGGTCAAACATACCATGACGTCTATTTTGATAAAAAAAAACAGGCTGGGGGCCCGAGAGTATTTTCTCTTCTCAGGGGGGGCTCAGAGGTAAAAAGTTTGAAAACCACTGGTGTAGACACTTCAATCCGGGGTTCTCGGACACAGAACAGACCGGATCAAACCTGCTACCCACTCGGTATCGACTGTCATATGAAGTTCTATAAAACTTAATTATTTTGCACCCTTGCACAGATTATAAAATGTGCTTTATGCTGGTACGGAATTTGTAACGGTATGTACATAGAGTCCTGTCACAGTTTAATGATCCCTGGGCCCGTCTGTGTTCGTTGCAGTAAGATCTCCTTTTCTACTCCAGACATGGAAAAGCTCAGTCGCCAAACTACAGCGCTCAGAGTACATACCGATATGTCTAGAAAAATAGTGCTGGGAAATAAAACTAGCGGTACTTGGTCAATGCTGTTTCGAGGCGGACAGTATTGCCATCACTGTCGGTCATCGCTCTTTCGAAGCGAACATCGCTGTGTGCTGATATGAGGAGGCATTAAATTGCGTCCGGACTGTAGTTGTCAGTGAAAGGAAACGAAAAAACCTCTTTTCCCAACTTTACAACTCTGCTGACTTTATTCGCAGTTGAAAGGAACTTCCAGTAAGATGAAAGGGACGTCGGTGTTTCAGAACATGGGCTGCTTCACTCTCATTAGGCTACTGAGCAGATAAACCGCCCGCCTTTTTACAACGGCTAAAAGCTAAGCAGAAAACTGTAAAATTTGCGACAATAAACAAAAACAGAAATACTCGAAGCTCATACCTCAAGCACTGGTAAATATCATAAGGATGTGAGGCCACGAATATTTCGCATTTCACTTGTGTCGATTCCAAGGTACAGAATCTTCCTGGAGCAATTAACATTTGTTCGGCTGATGAAAAAATGTGGTTTTATTATGGAAGTTTTGTGTTCATAATCGTTAAAAGGCAAAGCAATTACGAACCCTGTCCTTAACCTCTTGAAGCCTCAAGAGATAGAAAAATAAGGGGACTAAATAGACCGACTGTCTGACAGCTTACGTCAGTTTCCTGCAAGGTATAAGCAGTGCTCATTAGCCTGGGTGTTCCAGACAATATGGTAGCATGTAAAGCTAAGTAATTACTTTGTAAGCAACAACAGAGGAATAGTGTTCTCTACGCGTTCCGAGCCATAGCTGCGTGATACAATAATAAAGAACTGCTAGGAAATATGTTTTCTGTTCGGTCCGTGTTGAGACAATATAGCAGGAGCGGATGCGATTACGTGAGTCTTGAGACGGTAGTTAGAAAGAGTTATTTGTGAGATAGTCGCCGGCCAGTAAGGGCGTGAACACGGAAGCTGATGAAGCTACGGCATTGGAAACCGTCACCAGGCGACAGCCGGTGAAGATACAGCAGAGTGAGAAGCCTTCGTACGTGTTGTCATGAACTGCAGACTGTGTGAATTAGCTCTAGCGCTATAGTTATTTGTAGTTACGTACTGTATGTCTTCAGTAAATCCAATTACCAATACAATCTCTGTCTACAGTCATTCATACATGTGGCAATATCTATTAATTCATGTTAGGCAGTAACCTATGTGAATAACCGTAAGATATAGAAGGAAAAATGCTAGAAGAATAAGAATAGTACACTCTTCTGGATTCTAGTTAAGAGAAAGTCCCTGTATTTCGGAGTTACAAATTTCCTTTATCTTCAGGGTCGAACTACTCGGCGTTACTGAGGAATTATGTATTTTAATCTCTAGATTAACCTAATATTTAACAAGTCCAGTTTTTACCTCATAGAAAACATGGTTTTTCCATGAAAACAACCGATGTTAATTCCGTTTTATACGAAATCTGAGTGAAACAAGAAGCAAAGATTCTGAATGTTAAACGAGATAGCGAGTAATTACTACTGTACTTTAAATTAATGTAATTCTTATCGTTAATAAGCCTACTTATATACGTAATGAATGAATGAATGAATATATGTAGAGGGTTGGACCATAGTAATCCGGCCCTTGCCGGATGAATGATCTATTGGGCTTCTCCTGTGAATAACCCTTTATTAATCCCACTCTTTGAATGAAATGTAGGACTTTGCTTCTAGGCACCTTTCACAAGTGGGGTCATCTCACAATCCCAGTTTGAAAAAAAGTGTCCTTTTAGGCGACAGTGTCCTGTAAATAATCTTAGGGCGCACGCGGTAGCATAATTGGTTGGGGCATTATGCTACAAGCTGAAAAGTCGGGAGTTCGAATCCCGATGAGTTCATTGGATTTTCCAGTTAATTTATTCCTTCCAGTCGCACTATGGCCCTGGGGTCGACTCAGTCTCTGACATAAATGAGTACCAGGACTATTCTTTGGAGTAAAGGGAAGTTGGCGCATAAGACTGACGACCTCACCGACATCTGTGAGCCGATTGTCTAAAGAAAATGTGGAAGCCTCAACGTCTCACAGTCCTATAGGCCTCCACGGCCTGTTACAGGGGTAGTTTTAAATACGTATTTACTTATTTTTAGAGTACAAGATATTTTTACTGCTACGTCTACCAAAATTCTTTCCTAGAGGTCTTTTTGTATTTTTTTGTCCCTCCCTATGTCTACTATATATTTTGCTCATACCACAAGTTTTGAATAAAAGTTATATTAGGCGTATAATATAAATTTTATATTGAGTTAACATATTATTTTCATTCTTCTGTTACGTCATCTCGCTGAACATCCTTCAGTGCCTAAGTAACCGTGAAAACGTACAGTTTTCGTGAAATTAAACATGTATCATTCTAAACATCGGCATTCAAGTGTCATAAGTGGATAGCTTCCTATTCCGGCGTATTTACCTCCTGGGGACAAGCCCCTGTCCTCTTTACGAGGTAATATTATTGGATTCCAGGGTATTCTTTACCTAATAGTGAAGTTAAATAATTCTATCCTAGCCGGGCATCGAACATCATCCAGTCCAGTCAGTCGCTATACTGATTCAGTTAGCCCTGCTCATGGACCCCGTTCTGTACATTGAAGTGTTCACCAATGCCCTTGGTTCTATAACAGCATAAAATATTGCTTATTATCGCTGTGCAATCCATCACAACAAATGAGCTGAAATTTAGTGTTCTCTGATAATAATCATCGTTATAATTACAGTGGTGTCCAACTCAACATCGTGACTGGCTTCAGTTAAGTTGTCATGGGAATCTAGCTTCACTCTGTAGAATTTTCTTAAACCCAGCCGTGTTAGGAACTTCAGTGCTCCTACCTGGATCTAGGGACCGCGTTTCGGTGTGCCGACAAATAGGATCTCAAAAAGCAGGGGTCATTAAGCTGACAGAAATGCCCAACAAAGTCGAAACTCTGAGCCGCAAACCCTTCACTATAAAACACAACTCCAGCAGAAAATTGCCATTGTGCCGAGAGGTTTACAGACATCCGAGGGATTCGCCTTCTTTCCTTTCTGCAATGGTCTCACGAACATAAACTTATCAGAGTAAAAATATCAGCTGCTGTATGAGGCTGGTTGCTAGAAACTTCGTAGTATCTGTGACTCCGTGTGTAGCGTGTTCTTCAATTTCGAAAACAGAACATTGATATAATTTGTGGCTGTGTTCGATTCCCTTCAACATCCATACAAGAATGGTTCTGGAAACCCTTCAGACTCCTGTCGAATATGTAAGTCGTATTCCAAAGTAAATGCAGCCACAGCTTAAAACTGATACGTCAGCTAATTCTGTTTTATGGTGGACCTCAGAAATAGCAGTTTTTTTAAGAAAGAAAATAGGCCGCGCCACAGCTCAAGCGGTTAGTCGCTGGCTTCCCACCGCGGCGGCCCGGGTTCGATCCCGGGTCTGGTCAAGTGGGATTTGTGGTGGACAAAGTGGCGCTGGGGCAGGTTTTCTCCGAGTACTTCGGTTTCCCCTGCCAACCTTCATTCCACCAATTGCTCCACAATCACCCTCACCTATCATCTGGGGCTGGTAAAATAGGCCATAAGTGGCCGCAGTATAAGGGACTTAGTCCCACCCCACTAGCAATAAAAAAATGAAAATTGAGAAATAAAAGGGGTCAGTTTTGGGGTTAGGGAGGCTTCCTTACTTACTTATGGAGCTGAGCCCTTCTTAAGGAGAAGCCAATTCTGCAACTACTCAAGAATTTCCCAGCATTTTATGGAACCCGAAGGTCCATTACCCTGTTCACAAGAGCACTCCACTGGTCCCTATCCTGAGCCAGATCAATCCAAACCATACCATCTCATCCTATCTCTCTAAGATTCATTTTAATATTGTCCACCCACCTACCCCTGGTCTTCCCAGTGGACTCTTTCCTTCTGGCTTTCCCACCAATATCCTATACGCATTCCAGGGAGGCTATGATCTTAGTCCATAAATAGAAGAATTAGGTACTGACATCTGCTTTATAGGTATCTATATTGTGTCGATAGCTCAGTTACTATACCGACGGGCTGGAAGGCTGGGGTTTGACTCCCGACAGGGGAAAGAAATTTGTTATCTACTAAGCAGCTTGCAGACCGACCCTGCGACTGCCTGAAATTAGTAAATAGCTAATATTATGTTGTGGTAGCTGTGACCGTATTTAAGGGTTCTCGTATATTTTGCGGGTGGGGGGAGAAAGGCTATGAATGAAAGTGTTGTCATTCCGTCATTAAGCAACCGTTTCCACAGTAACGAGTTTCTTCACTTCCATTTATTGCGAGGACATCTAACTCTCAGACTCTTATGAGTCCCCCCCCACTTTTTATTCTTCTGCTTTATGAATTTATTTGAAAGGACGTAGTGTATACGAGGCCTGAGACCACCATTATGGATTGCAATTGTGGAGTAATACTGGGGCTGACAATCCATCCAACTTTATCGA
>NW_019721770.1:1009779-1030060 GCF_002891405.2 Cryptotermes secundus | reverse complement strand
CCACAGCTCAAGCGGTTAGTCGCTGGCTTCCCACCGCGGCGGCCCGGGTTCGATCCCGGGTCTGGTCAAGTGGGATTTGTGGTGGACAAAGTGGCGCTGGGGCAGGTTTTCTCCGAGTACTTCGGTTTCCCCTGCCAACCTTCATTCCACCAATTGCTCCACAATCACCCTCACCTATCATCTGGGGCTGGTAAAATAGGCCATAAGTGGCCGCAGTATAAGGGACTTAGTCCCACCCCACTAGCAATAAAAAAATGAAAATTGAGAAATAAAAGGGGTCAGTTTTGGGGTTAGGGAGGCTTCCTTACTTACTTATGGAGCTGAGCCCTTCTTAAGGAGAAGCCAATTCTGCAACTACTCAAGAATTTCCCAGCATTTTATGGAACCCGAAGGTCCATTACCCTGTTCACAAGAGCACTCCACTGGTCCCTATCCTGAGCCAGATCAATCCAAACCATACCATCTCATCCTATCTCTCTAAGATTCATTTTAATATTGTCCACCCACCTACCCCTGGTCTTCCCAGTGGACTCTTTCCTTCTGGCTTTCCCACCAATATCCTATACGCATTCCAGGGAGGCTATGATCTTAGTCCATAAATAGAAGAATTAGGTACTGACATCTGCTTTATAGGTATCTATATTGTGTCGATAGCTCAGTTACTATACCGACGGGCTGGAAGGCTGGGGTTTGACTCCCGACAGGGGAAAGAAATTTGTTATCTACTAAGCAGCTTGCAGACCGACCCTGCGACTGCCTGAAATTAGTAAATAGCTAATATTATGTTGTGGTAGCTGTGACCGTATTTAAGGGTTCTCGTATATTTTGCGGGTGGGGGGAGAAAGGCTATGAATGAAAGTGTTGTCATTCCGTCATTAAGCAACCGTTTCCACAGTAACGAGTTTCTTCACTTCCATTTATTGCGAGGACATCTAACTCTCAGACTCTTATGAGTCCCCCCCCCCCCACTTTTTATTCTTCTGCTTTATGAATTTATTTGAAAGGACGTAGTGTATACGAGGCCTGAGACCACCATTATGGATTGCAATTGTGGAGTAATACTGGGGCTGACAATCCATCCAACTTTATCGATTAATTGATGAAAATGGGCCACCCAACCGCCATTTATTTTAAATAATTTAATGAGGCACAGAAGTTCCAGTTCCATACAATCACCGCTCCGGACGGAACACTCGCTAACACAAGAACAGACGCCACCAGAAACACAGAACTAAAGAATGGAGCCAGACCAGTCAATAAGATTGTGACGATTTTATATTAATATAATTATTGTTTCTTTGTACATTATCTCTTGTCTTGTTTTTTTTTTATTAAAACTCAACGTTTCGGGGGCTCACTGATCTATCAAGTCTACATCCTCAAATCCCAGGTCTCGCAAATTGTTTCGGGTTTACTGCTATTATTTTGTTTGCATTTCTTAGTTCCCTCACTCGCACTACACGTCATACTCAAGTTTAATGGATCTTTCAAATATAATATTTATTGCAAATTGAAGATGGAGCCATCATTATGCAGATGCTTTCATTTCCTTGTTACTTCCCATTTTTACATCCAAAAATTTTTCTTAGCTTCTGATTTTCAGGCATCCTCTGACGTCATTGCTCTTCATGTTTATAATTTCCGTTTCTGTGTATGTATGTGATTTGTTCAAATGAAATCCGTTCTCGGGGCAGGTGATGACACAGCTGTGTGCATACCACACAAGCTGTAGACCGTGAGCTGTGAAACATATCAGGGTCGCTAGAGCAAGCTCTTCCATTCACTGACCAGTTCTCCTGGCCACTGTTTCGAACGAGGTCCACTCCTCAGCTCAGAAAATTTTCCATACTGGTTTCATTTGAACAACTCTCATATTATTGATAACAAATGTTGTGTTAATATATATTTTCAAGAGGATAATCACACAACTACATTACCTTATGTTCCTCCAACGAACTTCAAGTCTGTTAACAAATTTATCACTTCCATTCGAGGCTATAAGCACTTCCTTCTTCACTGGTATTTTGGATATTGTAAAGTGTTGAATTAAAAACAAAAAAGGAACATAAAATTGGAATTTTCGATATGATTTGACAGTATTGATGATTATATAACAGGAAATTATCAAAGAAAACTCGAGATTCTTATTAAATTATTTATAATGTAACCTTACATATGTTTCTCTTTAATCTCTGAAGTAATATTATACTAAGGCACGCTTTGGTATGGATATGTGCATTATATATACTGCTAATATTTAGAATCTAGTTGTATTAAAATATTTATTTTTCATGACCTTACAATGCTATGTTATCACTGTCATGAGTTAAGTTTGGAATGTTCAGGTTACGTAGAAATGCTACGGGATTGAAGGTCTGTGTATGTTCCCCCATAAGTAGGCTTAACGAGCAAGCTTAGAGCAAATGCAGTTGTCACGCGTTTGTTTTGGATATCGGAGAATAGCCATGCCGCTCATATGGATATGAAATGAAATGCTAAGTTCTGCCAGATTTCGGCAGTTACTCTGAAAGCAGAGGCTAGTATGTACGGAGCGTTTGTAACCGCCTACTGAACAAACGCTACCACGTATGTGTGCGTGTATGCCTTGCTCCTGAATGAAAATAAACATCAAATCTACGACTCAAGAAAATTGAAACCCACAACTGTAACTATAAATGGTTCAGATAATAAAATTATGGGTAAAGATATATTATATATGTAAGATTTGAAGCTTTCACGGCGGTGACTATGAAGAAAGCAGTCTTCTGGGATTTGGCACCGTGTATATGTGGTGTTAACCGACGTTTCGGAGGAACGTATCGCCTCCATTTTCAGGGTAGAAGAAAAAATATAAGAAATCTGCAAGCGAAGACACAGTCTGCTTTTACCGGTTCTCACGGTCTCTTCGCTTGCAGATTTCTTACATTTTTTCTTCTACCCTGAAGATGGAGGCGATACGTTCCTCCGAAACGTCGGTTAACACCACATATACACGGTGCCAAATCCCAGAAGATTGCTTTCTTCATATATTATATACTTAGTACTCGAATGCCGATCACAGTGGCCGCGCGGTCTAAGGCAGGAAAAATCTTCGTTCTCTTGAATGCTGGGATCGTGAGTTCGAAACCCACTCAAGGTATGGATATCTCTGTATATGTTTATTCTATATTTGTGTTGTTCTGTGGGTAGGTAGCGGCCTTGCAAAGGGCTGATCACCCATTCAGGTAGTCCTACCGAATGTGTATGGGATTAAGAAACTGAAAAAGCGGCCATTGTCCAGCAAAAGACTGTAGTCACAGATAGATAGTACTCGAATGTTAGAACCGTTAAAAACATCGTGTTGCCTGTAACTGTGGTCCTAAAATTTATACAGGAAACTGAAAACAAAGACATCCAAAACATTAGATAAAACTAAATTTGGCCGTGTTCTTAATTAAGGATCACGCCATGAAGGCGTGTAGCGGAATGGGGGTATAGCTCCACCATTTTTCACTTCGGCACTAGATGAATGTTAGTGGCCAGTTCACGCCCTTGCCGTGGAAACAGACCCCAGTGTCCAATGTAGAGCCCCCGGTACCATTGGAGAGGGTGCTGTGTGGGCCCCGGAACCGATCTGAATGACGTGGAGAAACAAATCTTGCCCCTAGGGGGACTCGAACTCCGACCACTGTGCGTCCAGCCTGTAGCCTGTCGCTATACCAACTGAGCTATCCCGGGTTGGAAAGCCCAGTCGCCTTCTAAAACAGCAAAGTAGACACCTTGCTAGCCAACGACCGCGGAATAAGCAAACATACGAGAGCCGTTACTGAGTAACGGCTATTAAAACAGATATATTCTCATGGAAACAATTGAACTACAATAATGACTAGCGGTGTTTTCTATGAGATCCGTGACGAGATGTTATAAGCAGAACAATCATTGCAGTTGAGTTGAGTTGAGTGAAGTGGAGCGAGTTGGTTGCTTGGTTGGTGAGTGAGCGAGTGAGTGAATTAATTAGAAAAGAATTCTGCGGCGCAGTCCTTGTGAGCCGTTGCTGTTGGAAGCTGATAACTGAGTCACGGGGATAATTTGAGGACCCAGAGTAAGGGGAACGTCGGCCGTTGAAAGCAGCTACTAAGAAACGACTGGTGAAGACACAGCAGACTGAGAAGATTTAGTTGGGGAAATAGAAACTCCACCATTCTTTACATCGGCACTGGATGGAGATGTCTTGTCAGCTCTATGCCCCTGCGGAGACCCATTGGTTAGGAGGCTAGATGGGCTCTGGTGCTGGTCTGAATGTTATGGGGAAGCGAACCCCGAACCTCAATAGAGTACAGCTTTTTCAGTCCACGTAGCATTGAGCCCATGAAATCCTGGAATCACTCTGCAAAATGCCATCGCTGCAATTCACCATCCCCCGCCGTCGGAGGCGTACAAATGTACCGTTAAGCCTTGTAATGAAGTCTGGTAGTCATACCAAATTGTTTTCCCGGATGGCAGTAAAACTGCAAACTGCACCAACATCTGCTGTAAGGGATACAACGCACCGCTCAGTAGTCAGGTAAGAAACTAGTTGCAGGTCTGTGGGATGGACTTGGATTTAAAATTGGCGTCACCAGTTTAAATGGCGACAATCGAAATCCAGGCACTTCACATGAACTTCTTGCTGGAAGGGTCGTTGTTTGCAAAATTAAGCATGATATGATACGTTACATGCTCCTGGGGCCATTCATTTTTAAAACAGCATACAACATCGAATATTTATGTATAACAAACCATTTCTCCGTTATAACTTCATGTATTATTCTGATAATGGTAACCATAAAGATAAATTGTCCCTGTGCTTAACTAATGAAGCACTACGCTAAGAAAAAGTATGGGGGAGTGGATGTATGGATCCACGTATTCGTGATTTCAGCACTAATTGCATACGAGTGGTCAGCTTTACGCCCCGGCCGCTTTACTGCGAGGAAAGAGACTCCGGTACCTATTGGATAGGAGGTTGGGTGGGCCCCAGTAGAGGCCTGCACGAGGTAGAGAGGAGAAAATTCTGGACCTCACCGGGACTCGAAATCTGGTCCCTCGCCCTCCCAGCCTCGACAGACATAGCGTACCAAAACGTGTAAAAGTTCATACGCAATAAGACAATTACTGTAGATGCAAAGTCGTGATAATTTCCAGAGCGATCGGAACTGATATCATTGTGAAATAAATTGTAGGATATATTAATGATATTTTGAAACACCCGCCTAAAATTGAATCGTAAACTTTGCTCTGTCGTAAGTTATAATCTGATATGATTTATTATATTACCAATTAATATGACTTGCCATCCTTTCTCCAAGGAAATCTCTTCTGCGCGTTCTTAGTATTAAATTTGCTTGAGAACAGGAATTTCGCTTAAAATAACGCAGCATAAAGGTAATTAATTTCGATGGGATTATTACGCACACCTGAAATTCATTCCATACTCAACTACTTTGTGACTTTAAGCCATGTAACAATCAAGGCTATTTATTAAATAACTTATTTCATAGAACAATCCTTATTGTCATCATCTTAAAACTTTACTTACATTTTATCTGATTTCACAAAGAAATACTTTGCCTATGTTTTTTTTTTCTTTCTTTCTTTCTTTCCTTATATTCGTGCTGCATCAACATTTTTCTTTTACAGCTAATAATAACATTATTGCCGTATTTATAGTAATATAAAAATATAACAATAATGCAATCACAAATTATTTGGTATTGTCACAGGGTTGGCCCCATTGGCTGTAGAGTAACATTTACCTTAGGCGCGTCTGCAGTCGTTAGACGTCCAGAACAGCATCCGTTCTTTCGCCTTCACCGAACCATTCGAAAACACCAAGAAGGACTTTTACATAATTTGATACTACGGGATTCTATATAAACTTTTGAGCCATTTCAATTCTCATTAATGTCGGACAGTTTCAAGGATGTTACATGAAGACGTACATGTGTTTCTGTAGGTATCTCTAACTTACAGGATAAGTATTTATTGGATATAAAATTATTTTGAACGGAAGTTGTGTAGAGGCAACTGAGACTAATTTTATGCCCAGAATAGTTTTGTATAAATGTTTAGGTTTTAGAGATGATTAAACAGAACTGATATTATATGTGCATCTTCGAACTTATATATTGAACACAGAATCATGTCAGTCATATTAGAACCGCGGCAAGGGGTCGTTATTGCCATTAGACTGCGTTAAAATCACGTTTTGGTTCAGTCTTTTAATGTATTCCTCCATAATACACTTAGTTTCTCTGTAGTACATATAACAGTAGCAATAAATTTGAAACTGATAATTTATTCATTAAGTTGGCCTATATTTTTGGCTTACTGCCATTTTCAGTAACATAACCCAAAGGCGAACGTTTGCATGTAAATTTAATATTTGTTTATCATAAGGGAAAATTTGTTAGTAATATTACCTATTCCATTTATGTCAGTCGCGCCTGTTAATTGTACAATGTATATTTTCATAATCTTGTTTTAATATAAAATAAAATTTAGATGTTAAATATTTCACCATACATTGATTTCTGTTAATATGAACCGAAGTTTATTTTGAAATATGTACTTTGATTACTGTCTTATTTACATGTCCAAGTGTATTTTGCGTCTTCCATATTTCACTTTGAAACAACCAAATGGTTTGACCTGACTTATTATGTCGTAATTATGAAAAATGTGCTAATACATATTTTATGTTTTCACTGCGGCGAAAATGTAGATTGCAGCTGTTTGGGCTATGTGGCACCATGCAGTCTGCTAAGTGATTTGTAGCTTCAAACCGAAGATGGAGGTAGCAGACCCCTGCAGCACGTTGGCAAACAGCGCATGAGACTAAACGATTTCACGTAACTCGAAAGAAAACAAACCCCAAAATCAACGTTTTCCTTCTCTCTCTAAATTAATCAGAAAAATTGTTCCATTCACAAATATAATATGTTTACAAATTTAGAACAAGAACTTTAATTTTAGCATACTATTGCAATATATATTATATACTTTTATTACCTAGAATTCTTTCTTAGTTTTGCAGCTGTCATTGATGTTCTGTGGCTGTGCTATTTTATTTTATAATAACGTTTATTTCGCTTAGTTGGCGGACAACAACGGTGCGTCATCTTCAGTTAGTGACGTAAGTTATCACGTCATTACTTGAAATCGATTAGATATTATTTTAACCGTACCGCTGATATTTATATAGGCGGTTGGAAAAGTGGAACATTCTTCCATAGGGTTGCCTACACAAAGCACGATCTGTCTAGTTCTCAGAGTAGATGGACTGTATTTGGCAACTCCTCTCTCAAAAGAGGGGCAGTTTGAGTCAGAGAATTTCAAATTATTCTTCACTCACAGCTAACGCAGGCCCTTGTAGTCACATGACGAGGTTACACGCAGCTCTCAAGTTGACATTTGCTGTCTTTAGATAGAGCATGATCTGTTGCACTGTGGTTGTTAGTTATTAATTTCGACTTCGCTGTTTTCACAGTCTGGTCTTCTGGTATAGCGACCTCTGGATTTCGAGTCTGCTGCTGTTGATGATGTATTCTGGTGCATACATCCTCCTTAGTGCAGCCATTTTGGAACCAGTTCTACTACTGGACTGCGGGGTGCTGTTGCTGATGTTTCTGTTGCATACATCCTCCTTAGTGCAGCAATTTTGGAACCAGTTCTACGACAACTGGACTGCGGGGCGCTGTTGCTGATGTTTCTGCTGTTTACATCTTCCGTAGTGCAGCCATTTTGGAACCAGTTCTGCTACTGGACTGCGGGGTGCTGTTGCTGATGTTTCTGCTGCATACATCCTCCTTAGGGCAGCCATTTTGAATCCAGTTCTGCGACAGCTGGATTTCGGGGCTTCTGCTCTTGTTGCTGTACGTACGTCTTCCCTGGCTTAGCCATATTGAAGACAATGTCGAGGCCAACCGTAATTTGATGCTTGGAACTCTGTTCTACGCATTGCTGCCCCTTTCTCGCTCAGCTACAATTTCTATAGCTGTTGTCTACAGACAGACTTACAGTTGTAGAATCCTGGGAATCTATTTCTATTTGAACATTTCAGTCTATAAGTTTCAAATATCACTTGTCTTGTACATGTCACATATAATTCTTTCGATGGGAATATTGCCAATTGTCCTTCTAAAGAAAAGTTCTTCAATGGTGGCTGCAGATACGGTTCTAAGAGTTGGGAGGAGCAGCAGAAGTTTACCGAAGCGCAGCGGTTGGTCGGGGTGTGCCGTGGCGATATACTTACTGAGGGTGAGCTGTGTATGGTCCTGAAGGGCTGCCACTGCTGCCGCATCCACCAGAGTTCTGTCATCAGTACCCGGCGTGTTGCTCTTGCTACTGCTGCTAGAACTGTTTCCGTTGTCCACGTCTGTTAACAGCAAATGATGTGTAAGCAGGATGATTTACGAAATTTGCCTTATACTTAAGCAGTTTACTGAAATATGGCCTTATTCTTTCCCTTTCCGACCATGGAACACTGTCGCTTTAAATTCTGTGCTGTAATCATGTTTCCCGTACTAAATACCTAAACAGCTAGGAAACTGAGTGGAAGTCGGTAATACACGTATTTGTGAGGTTAGGAACACCAGATATATTGAAATCGTTATAAAGAAAGGAAAGAAAAGATGAGACGATGAGAAGGAAAATAAATTTTGTTAAAATTAAAACTACAACTACATTTACAACATATATGTAATATTCCTAGTACCACAATAGAATAAACAAAAAAAAACTCCTTGGTTTCAATCCACAAGTGAGCTATACCGACCGAACGACCGCCGTTTTTTGACGAAGTTAGTGCCAATTTTAGCGGATAGAGGGTGTCGCGTGGTCAGCGCAACGAATCCCCACGGCAATTAATTTCGGTTTTCTAGACCGGAGCCACTATTTCCTTGAAATAGCTCCTCAATTATCCTCACGAGGCTGAGTGGACCCCGTTCCAGACCCACCACTTCCCACAAAATCTGGTAGCGCCAGAAATCGAACCCGGACTTCTGGATCTGTAGCCAGGAACTCTGACCACCAGACAACAGAGGCGGTCCCTCAATAAAGTTAGCAAATATAAAAAGAATGTTAATATTAGCGATTCGTATATCATTTCTTTTATAAAAATTTCGGAGGGTAATTACTGCCTTCATCTTCATTCTTTACCTGAAGATTGAGGCAGCAGATTCATCCGAAACGTTTGCAACTCTCTACCAGACTACATGGTTTCAAGTCACCGCCTGACAATAAACTTCATTACATCTTATTAATACAGAATAAAACAATTTTTGTGTCATGTTTGTAGCCGGCAGTAAACACACAAAGTTGATACCGCAAAAGAACCTACGGCGAAGTCACAGGTTTGAGAGAGTCAGTCTGTCAGGCAGTGAGGTTAGTTCCAAATTCCATAGAACTAAACAAATGTACTTTGAAATTACTTACAAATTTTTAATAAACCAAACAATCGGAGAGCAAAATCAATGACAATTTTGTCAGTGTCAGCCATTCGGACACATTGAAATTACGTTCAAACCTGATATCGCCAAACCCTCGGACACAATTGAAGTTACTCACAAATTTGATATCATAGGTAACTCAAGACAGTGATGTCAGAAGTCTGATAATCGAAATCAGTTGCATAGTGAAATCACAAACGCGTCAGAAAGTAATCACATATTCACCATAAGGCCTAATTGCAACTCACCGTTGGTTCTGAACAGCACAATGGCTCGCAGACAGGCGTACTCGTGTGGATCAACGTGGAGCTGCTTGAATTTACTGAGGGTGTCTTGGAACACCTTGACCTCGTGCAGGAGGGCTACAGCGTGTTCTGAGTCCCTGTGAGTGAGTGCTCCATGGAAGCTCACAAGTTGGGAGAGCTCCAAGGGCAGCAGGTACTGCGCAGCTCCGAGTACGAACAGCTCCCTCCAGCTCTGCTCCAACAGCAGGAGCTACACACAGGCAAGAGATTAACAACTTCATGGAACACACTTCTTCTCGAGAAAATGTTCGTTCATATAGCCAAGAAGTCTCCCATCTTTATAAAGTCAGGTTATTCATTACCGTGTTTTCAAGGGTCCATTACTGGCACCTGTGAGTGATGTAAACCAAGTTCACACATTCGGGTCATATTTATTTAGGATCTCCTTTAATAACTTCAAACAACTTTAATATAGGTCTTCCAAGTGGTCCCTTTCCTTCAGATAGAGCTCTACCCAGATACATTTAAATTTAATTGTCGAATACACGATAGAAACAAAACAAATTTCATTACATTATGAAACCTTGGAATAATGCTGAAAGAGATCAGACAATTTAGTTCAAGTAGCGCTTCAGACTTTTATTCATGAAGTCCCCGGTTCTAAGGTTATTCTATGGCACTCTGTTGCATATTGTTTGTTAAAATGCAAGCACAGCAGTCCCCACACACAGTTTTAGAACACCTGATGATGACTAATGACGGTCGAAACATATAGTGTAAAATTTGGTTTTAAATATATTTTAGTCCCATACAAAACAATAACCAAACCCGTCTGGACCTACGGGATAGAGTTATGGGGATGCAGCAAACCTTCCAACATAAATATTCTCCAAGCGTTCCAATCCAAAACGCTAAGAAAACTAGTTAATGCTCCCTGGTACGTATCAAACGCTACTCTACATAATGATCTAGGCATACCATACGTAACAGAAGTCATCAGAGCCTACGCGGAGAAACACAAAAACCGACCACTCAAAACAACAACCAATAAGAGACCTCTTCAACTAACCAGCAATAGAAAGAAGACTAAATGGAATGTGGTCAGAGGATCTCATTAGATAAGCACCAGAGAATCATCAGAGGATGATACCTGCTTCAATATTACATACACCCATCCATTTTACTAGTTACTCCATTTATGTATATTGAGTAGATCGTAAAACAATAAAAATATATATTTAAAAGACTCATTGTGTATAGGTAAAGTTTTAAAGAAGTGTCCCATGTATGATGGAATATCAGACATATTTGTTAATTAACAATCTTGCCGACTCTCAAACCAAGGTTACTTGCATGGTTTAACATCGCTTAGAAGCACGCGATCAGCGTCTGAATTCGCAGAAGATTGCCACTAACCTGGTCGTTAAAATTCAGACCAGTGAAGGCTGGGACATTCTTTGCCCATTTCACGTTCGTGAAGAGGAGTCGAGCTGCAGACTCACACAGGGTCTCCGTGGTATGCGAAGGGAAGGGCGCTGGAAGCGTCAGACCCAAAGGTAACTGAAAACAAAACGTCCCAATTAAAGAGATCATTCCAACACCATTCATATAATCAGTGGCTCTGAGTTCGTGTTTTATGTTACCATACAGGAGGGCAGCTGGCAAAGGTCTGAACAGGTGGCACCAGGAACGGAGAGGAAAATTGTGTTGTTACTTACATGTTCGGGGGCACGCAGTAGCGTAGTTGGTTAATAAAGTGTACCGCAAGGAAACAAATAATCATCCAAAATTCAGTTAACTCTTTAGTAAAATTTACACCAAAATATTTTAGAAATTTCCTTATTACTTACAGAATTTACAATTTTTTTTTCGAGATGAGATTCTCCGTATTCAGTGCACAACTCGTAGCGCTGTGATATAATTCCACGAATTTCCTGGCGTTTTCCGTTAGAATGAGAGAACATTTTAAGGCTAACAGACTTGGGCTACTGCCTATATTGTGAAAGTGATAGGTGGAAGGAACCGTTTGTCTTCAGAGGAGGAATTAAAAGGTAGGCAACAAGTTCCTCTCTGGTAACCCCTGTGAGACTACGTAATGTCATAAACCAGAAGACCACAGCATGTCTTGACTGTCATGCACATCTCAGATCTTATCGAGAGCGTTTGTTACGTCTACTTCTTCATACCTGTCTGTACTATGCACTGCTAATCCCTTACCTTTTGTAGGGCAGCAGTGGCAGCAACAGCCGCAGGACTGCAGAAGAAATTCGCCGTCGGCAGGAGCATATGATACGGCTCAGGCCGTGGCACCTTTGGCATGGCCAGGTCTAGAACCGAGGGGTGCGGAGGTGCTGGGTGTATTAGCGGAGGCACGGATGCAACTCCGAGGCCCCCCGCTAGGTCCCCAGGAGGTGGTGAATTCGGCTCTTTATAGAAAAGTGCCATCTGACGTCTTAGAGTCGAATTTCTTGGTCCTCTTTCATGCTGAACAGCTGAAGCACACAGAACAGCCAAAGTGAAAGTAATGCGGCCCTCTCATGGCCAGTCACGGACGTACTTGTATTTTAGCTTCGATCCTGAGAGATGCTATTCTGACTGATTCCGTTTCCGTGATTTTCCTCAGTCACTCCAGGTAAACTGAGTGCTGAGATAGTAAAAATAAAATGTAAAATTGTCCCTGTGATTGATTAATTAATTAAGCTCCACACCATGAAGACATGTGAGGGACTGAAGGTAAAGCATCATTCTTGACCTCGGAACTAGATTGAAGTGAGTGGTCAGCTTCACGGCCCAGCTGCTTTACCCCAGGGGAAAGAGCCCCCAGTACCCTTTGTATAGGAAGTTGAGTAGGCCCCATAATCGGTCTGGAGGCTGTGGAGTAGAGAAAATCTCTTGCCCCTGCCGGAAATTAAACTCCAGCCGTCCAGTTTGTGGCCTATGTCTGTATCGACTGAGTTTGGTACCTCAAATTATTCTACGGTTGCATTTTGCTCCTTAATTTTTATAAGTAATTATTCACTACTCGCCCACTCATTCGATCCTATGCAGTTTGAGCTACTGACAGTGGAGCTAAATAAACCGTAAACAAACATCCTATGGAATTCATTATCAGCTGATTAATTTAACATTCGATGCTGTATCGTCCGAGATAGTAATCGAATTGCTAAACAATGTACAAAGAAATAACCGTACCGTCCTTGTTCATGCCTGCCTGGACGCACTTGCGCAGTCGGCAAGCCCGACATTGGTTACGGTGCGTCTTGTCCACCACGCAGCTGCCCTCCGACTTGGCTTTGCAGACGTATTGCCTCTGCCTCCTGATGGACCTCTTGAAGAACCCCGCACAGCTGCGATAAGTCGAAACAATACCACTTCACGTACAAGTTAAAACAACAAAAGTGAAACAAAAGCAAAGCAGCGAGCGGCTGGTACTCACCCGTCACAAGCAAAGATCCCATAATGTTTCCCAGACGAATGGTCCTGACATACTTTGCAAGGGATGTCGTACAGAATTCGACCTGAAAGAACAGGAAAAGTTGCTTTTCATATATTGGCATGTAGTGCTGACTTATCGAACTTAGGGTCAGTTTTGTACAGTGACCGAACTGCGGCACAAAGAAAGAGACCTCTGGTTCCCAAACTCTTGTACTCTGAGGCTCCCGGGTTGCAGATTCAAATGCTAATCCTAATTGATTGCTTGTGGTTCTTCGTGGTTTTGCTAAGTCCATATAGAGGGGGATTCTGAGGTAATACCTTAAATTTGGTCACCATCGTGTCCTTCCTCATACTTTCCAATTCATACACATTACTAATGAAATATTCTACATAGATTCAGTTACTGAGCTTGTCAGTGTGTGAACTACTATATTTTATAGGATAAGGAAATGCAATTAGCGTTGCAGTTATCTAGAGGTACACTGTGATTTTTGTCCTCAAAATGTAAATTGATTTACCGACTTTGCCGTCAACCGCCTCTGTGGTCTAGTGATCAGAGACCCTGGCTACAGATCCAGAGGCCCCGGTTTTGATTCCCGGCGCTAACAGGTTTTCTGAAAAGTGGTGGGTCTAGAACGGGGTCCCCCTAGCCTCGTGAGGATAACTGAGGAGCTATTTCAAGGAAATAGCGGTTCCGGTCTAGAAAACCGAGATTAACGGCCGTGGGGATTCCTTGTGCTTACCACGCGACACCCTCTATCCGCAAAAAGTTGGAACTAACTTCTCCGACAAGCTGCGGTCTCTCGGTCGGTATAGTTCGCTTGCGGACTGAATCCACGGAGTTTGTTTGTCTTTGCCTTCACATAACTCAGGCGGTTTTGTGGGGGTTTTTCACTTGGAGTCTAGGTTCAATCCGAGAGCAGCCTGTGGGATAGATGGAGGACAGACTGGAAATGAGGAAAGGTTTTCTCCGAATACTTCCGACTTTTCCTACCAATTATCGTCCCATCGGTGGTCCATTCCCTCAGGTAACATCCTAGGCTTGTACAGTGGTCCCACGTGCAGCCTATGTACCAAGGGATTCAGTTTCACCACACAACAATATCACCCAATCATTCTTTCTACCTTAGTGTGTTACTGCAATTTTCTGCTCCTGTTCGTAACTAGTACCACCGAATAGCAAAGCGTTAGCCACTTACATAGCAGTAGGATACGCGTGACGAAGGGAAATTGCTATAAATCATGTTATCAGCTAACCTGTCACACATTGTTAAGTTGAATTGACGGGCCATTTAAATGAGCTCCTTTCAATGTATTTAAACTGCTGCTCCAGTTCTATTACAGACCCTACTTCTTACGTATAGGTTCTCTTCCGGTGTTTTATGTCCACATTTGGGGGTTGCTTTAAAAGGCCGATATATCTGAATGTGCTTTTCCTGCGCGGAAGCTGGGGAGATTGTTGGGGTGTTGCGGAACCGGAAATGACAGGTTGCAGGTAAGTATATGATCTGCTTCCTATATGATGAAGTGTCACATGCGCGATGATACAGGAAGAATCAACAAATGATATTCTAAACAAAGAGGCTGTTGTCTAATTGGTTATGTATATGATGCTTTACCTGCGCCATTCGCGAAGAAAATGAGGCAGTTCAGCGCAGCATGTGAGAGCTATTAAACATAATATATATGTTACGGTAAAAGCCCGAATTTTAGTAAAACATAAGTACGCTACGAACCTATGCTTTACCGAGCAGTGTTGCCTAAAGCTAGAAAACGAGAAGACAGCGAAATTAAAAAAATATATGCTATTTTACTATTGAAAAAGAGTTTAAAGTGTACACAGTACAAAAATATATAGACAAAATATAGAAAACTGTATAAATTTTGTAACTCACTCTTGTAAACGTTTCTTTTAAGATGTCAATGACTGCTTTTTCGGGCTTTTACGAACACTGTTTGGTAATTAAGATCTAAAAGTTTGTGACGATGGTATATTGCTACAAGTATTAGGTTTTTGGACATTATCCATCGTCTTGTCTCTTTTTTAAAAAACTGTCTCGTTTCTGTCCGCGACTGCTTATTCAATATATTCGCAGCTACCGCCCCCCCATATCTGGAGGCCGTCTCCTCCATCCGCAATCTGACGACACCCTACGCCGTGGTGACAAGAGGCCCACCTAACATGGACAGGGCATTTAATTACCCGGCAAACACAGATTATGAACAAAGAAGCACGTTTTCCAAAACCGTTCTATGTGATTTTGGGAATTCGCTGGTTCAAAACTGAGTAACTGGAATACAGAGCTATTTTTGTACAATTAGTCTTCTGACCATCCTCTGTATGGTGTCCAAAACTCTGTATTTATTTAAAACTTTCGACTCTAAAAATATACGTTAAATATAACTCCTGTACCTCAACCTGATTTATTGTCATACTACTTATTGTCATCTTGCAACAGGCATTAACATAAGTAGATATGAGGCTCGTCTAACTTATATCGGATACTAAGAGAAAATTCGAATTTTACCGGTAAAAAAATTTAATCAAAACTCATTCCTTTATTTCTGAACTGAAACATACTAGTGGATAGAAAGATATAAAAATGAATTTTTCATGTGAAAATTATTTGTCGATTATCTCTTATGATTTATTTCCTTCTAGCATAACTGCGTTTTTCTTTCCGTAAAACAACAATTTTAACATCAATAATAATTTACTAGTACAGCACTCCACAATACCTAGTGTTCCGCAAATGTATGTTGGCATATAACATACTGATTTTAACTTGGAACGTAAACTTACTAACTCCATGGAACTGACCGAGTCCTTCTGGATAAGCCACCAGTTTCACGGCTACTCAAGAACTTTCCAAAATCTTTTCACTGCCTTATTCACAAGGACCACCGCCACTGGCCCCTATCGTCAGAAAGGTGAATCCATTCCATACCACCCCATCCTATTCTTCTAAGGTCCATTTCAATATTATCCTCCCAACTATGTCTAGTCTATAGTGGTCTCTTTCCTTTTACCTTTCCCACCAAATCCTGTATACCTGTACTTCTCTCTTTTTCCCCGCGCATTATGGCTCTTGCAACGGCTGTCAGTGAACCTGCCCACTAGACTCCTTATATTTCATACGCAAAATTCCTTTTCGAATTTCTTTCTCTTATGTCTTCCCAAATAATCCATCCGTAACAATTCTTAACAAATTGTTAGATCCACGCCAAACACGACTATGGGGACCACCCCTTTTCGGCTATCAGTTAAATCGTCTCTTCCATCCGCAACCCCAGAACACGCCATGGCGTAGTGACAAAGGACACCCGTATCATAGAAGAAACAGCTTAATAAAGTGTTACTTTCAACAAATTCGAATAAAGAACTAAGACAATACAGCAAAACAGTTTTGCTGCTTATAATTTAAGAGCAATCCCATAATTTATTTCACATACGTTAGCTTCAAAACGCACCTGTGAACACTGACCAACCAATAACAATAGCAGTTACACAAAAATAATATAAAGGTAGACCGACGGTGACGAAATGTCGAAATATGTTGCTAGAATAAAGAAATGCACAACTTGTAATTAATTCAATTATATATTCAGTTGTGTAGTAGGCCTATCCCACGTATTATTAATATGAAACATGACATGACACTCCGGCATACTATTTCATATGACATATGGGTGTTACCACATGACATAGCTTTGGGTGCAGCTCTCTCGTGGTCTACAAGTGAGTTCCCACGCAATTACCCATAAAGCACCACACAACATATGGCGGAATTCAGAGTGGGGCCATATGCAGGACTAACGCGAGGGTAAATACAATGCATCACTACTAAGCCTAATACCGACACTTAGGCTTGCCTCCTGCTTCTCCTTCGGCTTACTCTTCCACCTGGAAGACGGAGACGATATGTCAAAGTAAAGGTAAAATTGCCGATCACAATCGCCGCGCACCGTCTTCGCCCGCTCTAACAGTGGGGTCGTGGTTTCGAATTCCACTCGAGGCATGGATGTCTGTTTGCGTTTATTCTGTTTGTGTTGTTCTGTGTGTAGGTAGCGGCCTTTCGACGGGATGATCATCTGTCCAAGAAGTCCTACCGTCTGTGTATCGATTAAGGAACTGAGAAAGCGACCAAGGTCCACAAGGGCTCTAGACAACAAACAAAACACAATCCGTGGCCTGTAGCCCGCAAGAGAACTATACCGACCAAGTGACCGCCGCTTGCCAGCGAAGTTAGTGCCAACTTTACGGGATAGTGTGTGTCGCGTGGACAGCGCAACGGATCCCCACTGCCGTTAAACTCGGTTTTCTATACCAGAGTCGCTATTTCCTTGAAATAGCTCCTCAGTTATCCTCACGAGGCTGAGACCCACTACTTCTCAGAAAATCTGGTAGAGCCGGAAATCGAACCAACCAATGCTGGGTCTGTAGCCAGGAAATCTGACCACTAGACCACAGAGGCGGGCTACAAGAGCGGTAGAGCCATATACATACATTACATACATAAACATTATTCACCCTCTCGTCAACATTATATACTCTCGACACTGAAATCGTCATTACATAAAAAAATTTAAAAAATACTATGAGTATCGAGACTTGGCTTCTATTGCCAAAGATCTGTTAAATCAGTTAACAGATAAGCTGGTTTCATATTCTTCTCTTCTGGTTAAAAGTGGAGGCAGATATTCCACTGGAATTTCGGTGCCCACATAACAAACTACTGGGTATCAAAAACCCGGAAGACCACAAGAGTATGAATTTCCATCCCCCTGAAAACCTGAAACCTTACGTAATTAGATATTTAATCATGTAGCTTAATGGCTTCTTAAATCTACTTACATTAAGTTAGAAACAAGTTGCATGTAGTGAGCCTGTATCTGTGTGCTGACTTTGCTAGTGGAATAGCTTTAGCTATCGAAGAGGGAGGTCTTTTGAAAGACGGACTGTGTGTATACGGTCAAAACAAAATTTCAGTAACTGTCCCTCGTTGACAGACAAATACAACAAAACTGTTGTTGGAGGCACAAACTGTGAAATGGTTCAGACTCCGTCTTTCTGCTTACAGCGGTATATTTTGCAGTAAATATGTGAATTACAACCGATTGAGGCGAAAACTACACAGAGCGCTAACCAAAATGAGGAACAACACCTTCGAACGTTACATCACATCCCTCAACAAAGAAGATCATACAATCTGGAAAGCCACAAAAAAGTTCAAGAGACCACAAACCGCAATACCACCAATAAGAAAAGCCGATGGTACATGGGCGAAAAGCGATCCCGAAAAGGCGACAACATTTGCTGACCACCTCAAACAAGTGTTCTCACCCCTCCCAAATATCAATGGAAATCAAGAAGAAATAATAAACTTCCTAGACGTGCCTTGCCAAATGGCACCACCAATCAAACCGTTCACTCCAGGAGAGACACAACGGGTAATAGAAAACCTAAACGAGCACAAAGCACCCGGTTACGAGCTCATCACAGCAACCATACTTAAACAGCTTCCACGAAAAGCGATAGTGCTCCTAACAATCATCTTCAACGCTATGATCAGACTGTCGTACTTTCAGCCCACATGGAAATTTGCGCAGATCATAATGATCCACAAACCCGGCAAACCACCTAATGAAACAAGCTCATATCGCCCAATCAGCCTCTTGCCAATCCCGTCAAAAATATTTGAAAGACTGCTACTAACCAGACTCGAAAAAGATGTAGACTTATCCACTATCATTCCTGATTACCAATTTGGTTTCAGGAAGAAGCACTCAACAATACAGCAATCCCACAGAATCGTAAACACAATAGCAGCTAGCCTTGAGGAAAAAAAGCTATGCACAGCCGTATTTCTGGATGTTGCCCAGGCCTTCGATAAGGTCTGGCATGCTGGCCTACTATACAAGATCAAGAAGGCTCTTCCTGGCCCGTATTACCTCATACTAAAGTCCTACCTAACGGAAAGACATTTCCAAGTCAAATTCAACCATGACTATTCACAATGCCACCAGATACGATCAGGAGTACCACAGGGCAGTGTTCTGGGCCCCTTACTATACCTAATATATACTGCAGATCTCCCCACAACAACCAAAACAACAGTGGCTACATTCGCGGACGACACCGCAATCCTAGCAACAAGTAACGATCCAATAATAGCCTCGGAAAATCTCCAACAACACCTAAATCTTCTGCAGCACTGGTTCCACAACTGGCAGATCAACATAAACCAGAACAAATCGGTCCACATTACCTTCACAACAAGACGAATAGTATGCCCACAGGTATCGATAAACAACATTCCCATACCAGTTAAAAACGAAGTGAAATATCTAGGTCTACACTTAGACCAGAAATTGACATGGCATAAGCACATCAAAACCAAACGACAGCAGATAAACCTAAAACTAAAGGAAATGTCTTGGCTCCTGGGACAAAAATCTAAACTATCCATGAACAATAAACTACTCCTATACAAATGCATCATCAAACCAATATGGACATATGGGATTCAACTCTGGGGTTGTGCTAAACCGTCACACACAAAAATCATACAGAGAATACAGTCAAAAATCCTACGAGCAGTCGCAGATGCACCCTGGTATGTGTCCAACTTAACTCTTCACAACGACCTCCAAACTCCTTTCGTCAGTGACGAGATCCGCAGACTGTCGAGACTATATAGCGCACGACTAGATGGACATAGCAACAAACTCATAGCGGCCCTGAATACTCCGCCAAAGGTGCCAAGGAGACTAAAACGGCAATGGCCTACTGACCTCCACGAAACCGCTGAAGACACGGCAAACAATATCAACCATCTACAGGACTGATAGGAGATTCATCAGAGGATGAATGCTCCACTCATGCCACTCACGAACAGATTTACTCAATGCTCCACAATAAGAGAGCAGATTGTAAATACGCAGTTAATTAAAAAAAAAAAATATGAATATTATTTTNTGGTTCAGACTCCGTCTTTCTGCTTACAGCGGTATATTTTGCAGTAAATATGTGAATTACAACCGATTGAGGCGAAAACTACACAGAGCGCTAACCAAAATGAGGAACAACACCTTCGAACGTTACATCACATCCCTCAACAAAGAAGATCATAC